>NW_014555868.1:122521-146977 GCF_001313825.1 Dinoponera quadriceps
GGGGGGGGGGGGGGGGAGGCGGGATCCCATTAATTTCCGATAAACAAACCGGCGATTCAATCCGTAATTGAATTTTCTTACAAGGAAAATGTAATAAAAAGAAATCATTTCTCTCGTACGAGGTACGAGTGTAGCCGTGTATAATAAAACTGTCGCTACTGCACGCCAAATGAAAGTTTCTATCGAATATGAATATCACTGAACCGCAAAACAAGGACGGGAATCTACAATCTATCGGGGGAGAGGGGGAATTAATTAAGTGCACGTCGTTACCGAGGTCGTATCGATAATATCGTATTAACAGTTCGAAGATTTCCTCTCAATAGCTCTAATTCTTTTCTTTTCTCTTTTTCTCTTTCGAACCAGTTTGCCCTTTTCGCGAGCGGACTCAGTCGGGAGCGACGAAAATCCGGGCTGTGATCACTGTTACCGCCCAGCTCGCGTTTCACCCCCGCCCGCCTTGCGGAAAAGTCACGCATTTGCGCCGGATCTCATCCGGCGGCAACGGGCTGTCAGCCGCGTTACTGCTCGCCGAGCTCGCACCAGCGTTTTTCCTTGAACGATCCTCCGAGCGCGACGAGCGCGCGAAATTTTTTTTTTACTACGCTCGATAAGAACGTCCTCGAGCGTCTTCTTCTTTTCCGCCGCGTCGTATATAAACCGCGACGGCGGAAAATCGCGTGATACAATCGCAAAGATGTTCGGCCGTGTCATCCACGTCGGCCTGCTGCTGACGCTCGTTTTGACCTCGGGAGAGATCCTCAACCGGGGATGGTGGAACCATACGGTTTTCTATCAGGTTTATCCTCTCAGTTTTATGGACGCCAACGACGACGGTATAGGTGACCTCAAAGGTAAGGGAAAGCTAACGGACGAGCGACGAGATGCCATTTTACTTCGGACGTGTCTCTTCCCTCTTACAATCTCGCGTCTTACTTCCCTCCCCTCCCCCCTCCCCCCTTTGTAATAATGACACTCGTGATAAGCATCGACGAAAACGTCGCGACTCGCCGTAATTGCACACCGTTCGGGAAAACAGAATAGTTTCATAACAGAGACGTAGCCTCGAAGCTGTCGCGCGAGATTTCGTTTTCAGACTCTGCCGCAATGGGGCGCTGACGTAAAACATTAAAATCGCACCAAAAAAACTCACTGAGAAAAGCTGTTTCAAATCGTTAAGTCGCTTTTATATTGCAAACTGTGGGCGAAGAATCTACAACGTAAGATACAATACGTGTTTGCGATTGTACTCGCGATGTATTGCAAGTCTCCAAGTTTTCCATCATGTCTTGAGATCCTTATTGTGCGTGCAACAATCGTGCTATTTTACTTCGTACGTGTCATGTTCTATTCTTTTCCTATCCCAATTCCAATAATAGATTAAAAACGCTTCGTATAGTAACACATTCGCTTGGGTGATTTATACTTGAAGATAAGACATCTCCTTTCCCTTAAGCAAATGTGTTAAGTAATACCCGTGTGGAAATTTAAGCAGGGATCCAGTTGGATTTCCCCGGTTATCTGGAATCTGACTGGAAAATCCAGAATCCGATTGGGAAACGTCCCACTTTTAAAACGGATTTTCCGGACACCGGTCAGGAAAACTTGAAGGAATTCAGTCGGATTTACTAGTTGGATTTTTCGTCGATATTTGGATTATTATAAACTACAGTGGAGCCGAAAAATTGTAATCCAAAATTTTCTATATATTTATCCTTTACTTTTTACTTATTAATCTTTATATATTTTTACCATCTTTAACAGATAAAGTAACGTTGCGCGTTTTTATGTCGGTCGAATTAAAATATTTCTTTTTTAGTATTGAAACGAAGATAAACATTAAGAAGTATTTAAAATTAAATTGTAACAAATATTAGTCTTTCAAACGTCCATTCCAATCTTTAACGGTGACAGCTAAGCGCTAGAAGATATCAGAGCGATATAATGTCTAAATTCTGCGAAGGTTTATAAACACTTAATTATTATTATCTGTGACTGGAACTAATCTTTTACATTTTTGATAGATACAGGCTCAATAACCAATAAGCGATTGTACAAAGCGTTCACTTCTACTGAATGTAATCATTCTTTAATAAAAGAATACAAGACAATGTCTGCGTTAAACTTACGCAACCATAGAGATATAAGAATAAAGGGAACAAGCCTGTAAGTGGAAGTGATAGAGGCAAAGAGAGAGATGGATGCCGAATGTCCTATCTGTCTCTTTCTAGTTGAGCGCTGTGATTGGTTGTTACAATGAGCCGCCAAGACGACCACGCGACGTCAGGAGGGGAGAAAGCAGACTAAAATTTCGTTTTGTAAATATGCGTGCACATGTGTGTAGAATTAAAATTCGTTAAATATTCGAACGTTAACAAAATAATAATTGGACGCGATTTGTTTAAAAATGAGGCATTGTTTGAAATGCAAGGCGGAGTCTTATCCTGGATGTAACCGCAGTTTTCACTCGTAAGAAAGTACAAATACGTAACCTCAAATAATTATATATTATTTTTTCCTACATTTAAAAAAATATGTAAATGTTGTAGGCTACCGAAGGATGTAGATATAAGGCGTAAATGGTTGAATATACTTCAACTACCTTTGTATTTTGAAGTGAAAACAACATATATTTGCAGTGATAATTTTAGCAATGACAGTTTCTTTGAATTGGATGGAGAAAAATATATAGCTATATCGTCGTTGGCGCGGCAGCCAATCCCAGCGCGTGACTAGAAAGAGACAGATAGGACACTCGGCATCCATCTCTCTCTTTGCCTCTATCACTTCCACTTACAGGTAGCATATATCCCTTGTTCCCTCTATTCTTATATCTCTATGTACGCAACGGACATTCAGTGCGAATGATTGAGAGCATTTGATTTCAGGTTATGTTTGTATTTATCAAGAATTGCATATAATTAGATATGATATTTGGGATTTTTATGAATATCCCTAGTTTCTTCTAGGCGATTGCAGCGCCAAACATTTACCTAGGAATTACCAACTAGGATTTAAGTTGAATGACTGTTCAGACAGCACAATGTCCAAAATCGGGACATAAAACGTCTTTAAGACATCTTTAAAGCGATAATTTAGAAAAACAAGTCGGAATATGTTAAAACGGTTATAAGTGAGACGTCTTAAAAATATCTTAAAGTTTTGATTTTGGATATTGTGCTGTTTGGGCGGATATAATATTCATTATCGTGTTCAAACGTAGGAGTTCCTAAAAAGGAACTGATCAAAACATTCCACATGTATTTAATAATTTATCGAAACCAGGTTCTACGATGGAAGAACAGGTCGGAATCTTTTTAGTTTTTCTTACTTGGGGAAATCTTATCGGAATCCGATAATAAGTGGGAAAAAGATATTTCTCACACGAGTATGAATCTGCGTCATTCAGCAATATTTTTTAATTTCAACATATCACGTCGCTAAAATGTTAGGAATTATCGCAAATCCACGATCATGGTAACGCGTCAATTCTCGTTACAACAGGTATTATAAACAAACTCGGGTATTTTAACGAATCCGGAGTAGGGGCGATATGGCTGTCGCCGATTAATCGAAGTCCCATGATCGACTTTGGATACGACGTCTCCGATTTCAGAGATATCGACAGAATATTCGGCACGATGAAGGACTTCGAGGATCTTTTGGCACGCGCGAAAAAACTTGGACTGAAGGTAATCGAAAATAAGACGCGTTCTGTACGAAGAGACTTCACTTTTCCGTCGCTCGTTTCCACCATGCGGCAATAATACATTCTTAGCGCCCGTTCATATTTAATCAACATTCGCGCGCAACTTCCAGGTTATTCTAGATCTCGTGCCCAATCATACCTCCGATGAACATTACTGGTTCAACCAGAGCGTGTATCGCGTCGGCAAGTACTCTGATTATTACATATGGGCGGATTCAGATAAAAATGACAATAATGGTTCCCTAAATCCCCCGAACAATTGGTTGAGTGTGTTCAGCGGATCGGCTTGGAAGTTCCACAAAATCCGTAACCAATGGTACTTGCATCAGTTCCATTACAAGCAGCCGGATTTGAATTACAGCAATCCCAATGTACAAGAAGAAATGCAGGTATAATTGAATTTACCGGGGAAACACGGTCGTATTTCGGTATCGACCTATCATTAGGCTGGCACACATGCAATGTCGGATTTTCTTTTATGAATATTATGTCGGTCACATTGTGCTGAAGATACACTACAAATTAATACGCTCGGCGAAAATACAAGTCAGTCGATATTTGTACTGTCTATTAACATTATCAGTTTTTTTCTTTTTTTTTCTGAAATACGTACGTGCACGTGGTATTAATTCTTGAGCCGCAATATGAGTACCAGTGAAATATGCATAAATGAATTTAAACTCGAGAACAATGCAGCTGCGGCAGCTTTCCACACCAACAGATTTTATGGTAACAATTCAGTTAATGAACGAACCATTCAACGTTGGTTTGAAAAATTTCGTTCCGAGGATGAATCGCTTGAAAATGAACCTCGTGGTAGGTTCGAGGCAATCGTTGACAATAATATTTTGGAAACTCCGATTGAAGATGAAAGCGTAACAGCGGATACCGCCAATATATCCGACCAATAAAAGAAAAATTGAAGATGTAACGCCCGGCGCTCTGCAATCGACATTTCATGTGCACCAACCTGATATCACGTCCGTCTTCAGTAAGCCACGTGTTCTATCATCAGGGATTGCATACACTGAGAAAAAAAGACTTAAACATTTATTTGTGAAATATAAGATTTATATTTCACGGAAATAAACGTTTATTTAAACACGGCGAGATAAAATTTTATTCTCAGCGAATAAACCAATTAATAAGAAAACTTAGTTATTTTTCACAGAAATATGTATCCCATCATATCACAGCCATATTTTTTTCCAACCAATAAGTATCGAAGAAAATATCACGAGAAACGCAAAATTTCAATTTCCTTTTTCCCAGTGTGCAACCGTGTAGACATGCGTAAACGCGTAAGCTCGACAATATTTTCGCGTATCACAGCATCGTTTTTACGTCACGTAAGGAGATTATTGAATACTGGTTGCGAAGAGGCGTGGACGGTTTCCGCGTGGACGCGGTGCCGTATCTAATCGAGACGAAGTACGAGTTGGACGAGCCCGAGAGCAGAGTGCCGGATGTAACGAAGGACGATTACGGTTATCTGAATCATATATTAACAAAAGATCAGCCGGAAACTTACGAGCTGGTGCAGAGCTGGAGGAAAATCTTGGACGATTACGCTAATCAAACTAATACGGACGAGAAGGTGTGTTCGTGCTATCTTTCCTTTCTCTCAACTACTTCTTGTGTTGTACACGTGTAATCTTCGAAATATATTGAGATTAAAATGAACTCAATACGCCTCTCCGTAATGTAACTTGCTTTTTATATGTAACGCACAGTTAGTAATCCGTTTATTCATCTTTCCGCACGTACAAGGTGATGATGACCGAAGCGTACACTTCGTTGGAAAACACCGTCAAATACTACAATTACGGTTCCCACATCCCTTTCAACTTCAATTTCATCACGAATCTTACCGCCGACTCCAGTGCCATGGAATTTAAAAAAATAATAGACGAGTGGATGGAGGCGAAACCGAAGGATGGCGTAGCTAACTGGGTGGTAAGAAAGCATTATTTTAACGTGACTCAACCTTTCATCTCACGGCAAAGCGCGCGATAATACACATCTAACTTGCAAACTTGGCAACTGCCCGATCAGACAATTTAGCGATTGCGTTGTTGAATCTCTTTTTGATAACGTAGAACGGTTCAGGAGCTGCATCAATACATGATACGACGAATTGAACTACACGCAGGATATTTAAGTTTGCGAACATTTTTACACATTTTTATTGAATAATTCATTTCACAGACAATCACATGGCAATTGTTATATAATTTACCACCAATACGGAAAAAAATTAATATCAATTCACTATTCATATTTTCATAAATAAAGAATAATATAAAACCTTATATGAAGATAAAACTGGTTTACATGAAGAAATTCTATATAGGTCCATTGCAAGTATATTCTTGCTGTGCAAGAATAATTTTCGTAAATTAAGGGAAAAAAATTATTGATCGGAAAGAACGATATCTTCAAAATAAAAATTATATCAGTTTGAATATATCGTTCTTCCTATCCAATATTTTTCTCCTTAATTCATGAAAATTCCTTTTCAGTGACGAGAATATGATATTTTTAGAGGAACTATATAAAATTTCTTCACGCGTAAGCGAGTTTTATATTCATTTAAAATTATAATATATATTTTTGCTTCTATACGAGTACGTGAGGACAGAAGTCTTGAATTGATATTAATATTTTTTTCCTGAAAAATAATCGTTATATATAAGGTCTAGTAAAAAGTAATCCATTATTTTTGTATCAAATTGGAAGCTTTATTTAATATAGTTATAATGATCCGATTTAGGTCAAATATGCACCGTTTTGTTCGATAACTTGTTGCCATTTCGAAGGTAATTTCATTATGCCTCTCTTATAGAAACCCTCGTCCCTATTGGCAAAAAACTGGGAAAGTCGATTTTCACAAGCTTCTCTTGAGGCGAATTTTTCACCAGCAAAAAAATTCGCCATAGACAGGACCAGGTGGTAATCACTTGGTGCCAGGTCTGGACTATAAGGTGGATGCAAAAGAACATCCCAACCAAGCTCCCGGAGCTTCTGGCAAGTCACTATCGATGAGTGTGGCTTGGCGTTATTCTGATGGAACACAATTCCTCTCCTATTGGCCAAAGCTTGCCGCTTCTGGGCNCGCGTTCTCGCCTTTATCGAAGAAAAACTGTAAAATATGGCGTATTTTCTATTTGCTGGTGTCCATCTTTGACGCGCGCTCAAACAATACTGAGTCAAGCAATCACAAAACTGTCTCAGAGGTTTTTTTAGTACGAAATCTTATCTTTCTAACGCCATCTGGCGTAATCCGATCGGACTTATACAACGCGAGATACAAATTAGCAAAGCCCTCTATTGGAAAAATAATGGATTACTTTTTACTAGACCTAATATATACACATTCACTTTTTTCAGTTTTATATAATTCGCGCTACATTTTAATAATTCTACGAGCATCATTTTGGGGAAAAAGCGGGTTATAGGAGAACGTAATCAGCGAGAAGGGTAAGGAGTTAAGTCATGCAAGCTACTCGCTCGTTATATGCTCCTGATACGAATCTGTGAAAATTACGCAGCAGCCGGAATCTATCGGAGTTTAGTTTGGTATTAGGAGAACAGGATCGGCGAGAAGGTTAAGGCGTTAAGTCATGCAAGCTCCACGCTCGTTATATGCTCCTGATACGATTCTGTAAAAATTACGCAGCAGCCGGAATCTATGGGAGTTTAGTTTGGTATTAGGAGAACAGGATCGGCGAGAAGGTTAAGGCGTTGGGTCATGCAAGCTTCACGCTCGTTATATGCTCCTGATACGATTCTGTGAAAATTTCGCAGCAGCCGGAATCTATCGGAGTTTGGTGTTAGGAGAACGTGATCAGCGAGAAGGTTAACAACGTGATAATCAATATAAACGTGAATGCATTACAAACGCGACGTAACAGCTTTTAACAGCTATTACGGAAAATCTATACGATCGCAAGTTAATTGGGACACCCCGGCGCAACGAATACGCTGTATAACGCGTAAAAACTCGGAAATATACAAACTGACCAAATATCCGCAGGTGGGAAATCACGATCGCAATCGTGCCGCCTCGCGTTACCCCGGAAGATCTGATCAAATGACGATGTTGGCCATGGTGCTGCCAGGGGTAGCGATTACATATTACGGCGAGGAAATCGGCATGATTGATAGGAGCAATATAACCTGGGAAGAAACACAGGATCGTCAGGCTTGTGACGCGGGTAAAGAGAAATACAAAAGCCGATCTCGCGACCCTGTTCGCACACCGTTCCAGTGGAGTTCGAAAATGAACGCAGGTACGCGACAACGAGCCGTGCAAATTCGTAGATCCACTCTTATTCTAAAAAATTGATTAGCGCTCTGTTAAGGATTGTACATAAAACACCAAAAACGAGCCAATTGCGCGGACAAAAAATCTCTTATGAAGTGTAACTAAAAATCACTTGAATTTTTATAGCTCTACACAATTTTGAGGCTTAATTATTATTAAATATTAACTAATAAAAAAAAAAGGAATTACAAATTACGAGGAAAATCGTAAGATTCGTTGAGAAAAATCTCATGAATCGATTTATGAATTTGAACACTTGAAATGTTATTCGTGTTAATAAGAAATGTGAAATGTTTAACCACTGGAAGATCCCGCGACTTATCTAACGCTTCTCTCTCATCAACTCGACAGGTTTCAGTAAAACCAAAGGTAAAACTTGGTTGCCGATCAACGAAAACTATCACACCGTAAATTTAGATGCTCAAAAGACCGCCGTTGAGTCGAACTATAAGATTTATCGTGCTCTAACGAAGTTGCGCAGTACATCCGACGCACTCAAGTCCGGCACGTTGACTACCAACGTAATAAACAATACTGGTCTACTCGTCTTGCGGAAGACACAGGAAGAAGCCATGGCCTTGGTGATAAACTTCTCAAATCGGGACAAATGGGAAGGTGATCTGACGGAAGTTTTGAAGGGATTCAAAGACGGTGTGGTTCAAGTGGCGAGCGTGGGTTCCAACATGAAGGAAAAGTAAGTCGTGATATTTCATTAAATACCGATAAATTAGAATCACTAGAGTGTGCGCTAATTACACACGATTCTGAATATATCGAGATCCGGCTCGTGAAATTTTACCGCTGCGTAGGTAGTATTCGCGTTTGCGACGCAAATATATCAACGGACGAAATGTATCGAGAGAAGTCTCAGCGAAAAAGTGTCGAAACAAACGAGCCCGTATTCGGCAACGTCTATTTAATATCGCCTCTACAAACCGTGACTGTGCAGTCATGAAAAGATATAATCTCTTACTTCTGCGTCTTTCAGTCAAACCGTCGAACTAAAGAAAGTTAATCTCACGGCGAAAGCTTCGATGGTCTTTCTCTCACACAGTGGCGAAGCTTCGATGTATGCGACTCCGTTCCGAATGATTCTGCTGGCAACGTTCTTCGCGATAATAATACTGTACAAATGAAATAAACGACGGGCGAGAACCATTTTATAACTAACGGTAACAGTGGTATCATGAAAATTCTCCAAATTATAAATTTAATACAAGATTCTTAAATTCACTAGCAAAAACGCTATTACCGTTAAGAACTTTTCTAACAGTGTTTGCGTTGCACTACGGATGAGAATATACTTTTTTTTTTATTAATAGACAGGAAGCTGTCTCGCTTGAATTTATTAATTATGTAATTATTATGTTAACGAGATGCGTTATTACGACATTGCGCTTTTATGTAGAACGCTTTGCAGGAAACAGTAGAATTCAGAAACGCGTTATTAACCCGCCGGCGCTCGCGGTGTATCATAAATGTCGTCGAGGCGTAATAATTATTTTTGTAACGCGCATCGGAAATGTCAGAAGTCCCCCCTCGATCTCGCGCGATCATAGATTTACGCTGTTCTTCTATTCCGCTCGCTCCGTGGAAGAGAAAACATTTTTTTCGGCTCGAGGGTTTATCCCGCTTCCGCGACGCGAATCGATAATAGTTCTTTGTACGAGTGGCGAAACGAGGCAGCCAATTTTCACATCTAATCCCACGTGATGGAAAAAGTATCTGCGTGCGCGGGAATCTCCGTGAGATTGGCAACAGGATCAAACGGCCGATGAAGCCCGGTAGTCCGCCAAGACGCGCATGTCGCCCGTCGAGATCGAGAAATTTTATTCAGCCCTGCGCCGCTTGTACGTTTCCCTTTTCATATTCGCGGAAATATTTCTCTGGTTGAACGAGGATCTCTTCGGTCCCGGAGAAATACGTTCTTCTGCCGTTCTTCACAAGCAATGATGAAGATCCGCCAACGATCGAGATTTATCATGCTGATCTCGGTGTACGCGAATGGACGAGTGAACAAACACGGGCGGGTATCTCTATGAAAAAAATAAAAAAAAATAAAAAAAATATATATTTGTAAACCCCAATAACATTTTACGAACAGAAAAACGAAATCGGTAGCGAATAATGCCGCTTAAACGTAGAGGCCGTAGAGATTTACAGCAGCGCCGCGTTTAAACGTTTATCGAGGATTTCTTTTTTCAACTCTTTGGTAGCAGCGTTGTTTGATACTACAGGGGGAATCACACGATGTCGATTACCGCACACAGGCTCTACGCTTATACATCCCAGCTGCTACGCAGCTTTTGTCCATTTCGATATCAAAATTCTTGCGGACGGCTTTGCGCGTAATAGCCGATCAAGTCGATGACGCGCACCAGCGCCGTTTGAAAAAAATGTCGCGCGCGTCGTAAAATCGCAGCTTCGATGGTTCGGGAGAACATCAAATATTTTCGCGGGACAAAATCCAAACTTGCGAGATTTTTTCGCAAAACTCGCCGGTCGCAAAGAACAGAGGAGGGAAAGACTCGCCGGAGAAAATGTATCGTTTAACTAAGGAAAGAAATAACGAAAAGAGCCCACACGGAGGAGGCCAATTTTGCTAGAACAGCGGAAACAATTTGTTTAGCAAAAAATTCGTTCGGACAGCAGAAAGATCTGTTAAGAGCATTAATTGCCCATACACCCAGTAAATAGCAATTAATACCCTTAAAAAAATCTTTCCGCTGTCCGAACAAATTTTTTGCTGTCGAAACAAATTTTCTTTTTGCCGTCACTGTATTGACAAACATTTGCTGTTCCAGGAAAATTTGTCTCCTCCGTGCAATCGCGGCTGTTGCAATGATGACTGTAAGCTTTTATTGCGAGAGGACAAAAATATATACGTATAGTTTAAAAAGCGAGGCCCGTTTGATCATTGCAAAAGCCCGATGGTGGCTCGTTTTTTTTCCGCGTTTTTTCCCTGAAGTATTGCCGATGCGTGTCTCGCGATCGCGATATTACGTGAGTACAGGAAGCTCCGTTGTTCGCCGGCGTACGTCGACCTCCGTTATAAATTCGCGAAATTCGCAACAGCTGAGCATATAATCGCGACCGGCGTGGACAATAAGCGGACGCTTATCGGACGGAGTCGTCGCCCCGTGGCATCCGTTCGCAAGCGCGCCGCACTTTCAAAGCATGAATTATGCATTTCGCCGGGAACATCGATATTACTTCCCGGCACAAAAGACGGTTCGAACTGCACTATTCCAATAGGAACATGATTTATTATCCCGGCTCTCTCACTGGCATAACTTACGAACTTCCGTCGTCCGACCGAGGTGATCGCTATCGGACCCGCTGGGTATATCTGACAAATAGCTGATAAAGCTGTGGAATAATTTCTCCCTCGCGCGTTCTATTTTTATATTACACGCTGCGTCGATCTGCGTTCCTCTTCTCCGTTCGCTCGAGATCAGCGACAAAGCATCTCGCTGCATCGCGATGATAACGAAGGATCTAAATAGCTTTAAAGAGAACTGCGCGTGCACGTCTTTTCTCGATGTAAAAACGTAGAGAGATGTAAGAGAAAAAAAAAAAAACACGAATACACGTTTTCAGTCGTATCTTTTCGACGCAGACTCGAGACGTAGGAGTGGCCTTTCGCGTTCTTAACTAGATTTTTGTTATATGATCTCCGGCCGAGTGTATCCCCGGGATAGAGAAAAGTGTTTGAAACTTTCCGACAGTGCGGCACGTACGTATTTACATAATAAGCGCCGCAAGGGTGCGAACGAATTTCCCATAAACCAGTAAGGAGAAGTTCGTTAAGCTTAAAAGCATATCGCCTTTACGGTTCGGATCTGTTCTCGCGCACGTCATTCCGCGTTTCCTCGCGAAATCGCGAGCGGACGGCGAGCGTATTACCTCAAAAGCCAAATTCCCGTGTCGTCGAAACGTCGCCGTCGGCAATAAATCGTCCGCCCCGCCGGAGGACTTCCGCTCGTTTAATCATCGGTCTCCAAAAGTCGATGCAGTTCACCGAGGACAGCTCGCGTCGACGGTCTCTCTTTTTGCGGCCCGGCCGGGTCCGCCTTTACGTACTCGTGTTATTCTGTTTTAATTTCATTCCACCGGGTACGCGCATGCGGAAAGTAACGCGCTCGGAGAATAACGCGACGACGTAGCGCGCGCCGAGAGAAACGACTCCGCGTGTTTTTGATGTCGCACTTGAAAAACTCCTCGTGTCTCTTTGCGCAAATGTAAAACGTGCGGCGCGTGTGCTCGCGACAAATGCGCTCGCGATGATAGAAGAAATTTGTTTTACCGAACGGGAACGTAATTTATAATACGGTACATACTAGTGGAAAAGAAGAGATGATATTGTAGTCCTTGCAGGTATTACTTAGGCATGATTTTTTGCAGGTATTATGTAAGTATTATTATTATTATTGTTGTATTATGGCGCCCCTTAACACGTTGACTGCCACGGAACTTTTCACGATTCTGGTCTAAGAAGCCAATTTGATTTTACTTAATCAAGTAATGAAGCGACGAGATTACTCGTCCTGGGCAAGTAAACAACCTACGAGATATCTCGTAGTTGGCAGTCAACGTGTTAATATCTCCGTTATTCCCGAATCGAAATGTTGATGATCGTATTTCTCGACCTATGTAATGTCGCCACATTTTTTAATAACGCCCTAAATAATAAACATTTTATAACTTTGAGTCTAAAATCGATTGGACAACATTTTGATGAGTATAATCGTTAAGTTTCTAATTATAAAATATTGATTATTAACAAAGTTATTATACAAAATGTAAATGAAGAGCCATAACACCACCTTTTCCTCCATTATATTCTTGAAATAATGCGAAATCATGATCCCTTCGATAAACAGAAGGACGCGATGTTATTAGACGGTGAAATTCTTTAAGTATACAGCCGCGACAGTGGTGCATAGCGGGAGAGAAAAGTAACGAGGAATATAGAATGAAATATGAAAAAGACGGCTGCTCTTAAAATAAAGTTTTGCCGCTACGGGGCAAATTTTTTCTGCTTTTCTCCCCCTCTTTTTTGCGAAGCCGCGCGTCGTGTAATATCGCGTTGCAAAGTTTTAAATGAGTTTCAGGTAAAAATTGTAAGCCCCGTAACCCGAGGCGGGTCGGACGCGGATCCGTCGTGCCGCGTATACGTTGCATGACTGTCGCCAGCTATTAATCTTACGTCCTAATGCACCGGCCGGGTAATTCTAACGTAACTATCGCAAAACAAATTGCTTCGAGAAAGTTTAACCGTATACTCGCCGCCGTGGCTCAACATTCTTATTGCCGCTTATTACCTTTCGCTGCCTCGTTCGAAAACTTGCGACGGTCGACGATGCGTTCAACAACCGCCCGGTTAAATTCAAATTACCTATCCCGTCGTATTCGCGGACAACTCCGCGACGTTTTCTATCGTCGACGATAAAACACGCCCGTGTTCCGGGTGCATCGGCCAATTAAAGTATGATGAGCAATAATTGCGGGCGAGTTTCGAGTGCCGCGAAAACGGACTGTGGATTAACCACGTGTAATTGATCTTCGTTCGCCGGTGCGCGAAATAATTCATTTTATATGATACAGGGCGAAATTCCCGTAGTGTTGTTATTTTTTTTTTCTCCGTTTGATCGATATCGCGGCATTTTGCGCCGATGTAACAGCGAATCGAGCGTCTATCTATAAAATTACAGTGTGTCCGGGCGTGAAGGCTAAACCGATAGAAGTTTGAATACCACGAGTCACTATGAAATTGCAATGGAGCGTCAACTAACCTGCCTTCGTATATGACATTGCGGTTAAAATTTAAAAAAAAAAAAAAGAAGAAGAAAGAAAAAAATATCGAAATTTTTGACAGAGGTAGAACGCGATCCCAGCAATCTCGAAAAGAGCAGATACAACGTTTTCTACGTTTCCCTCTCGTCCTATTGTTTCTGCTTATACACAGATTGCACTATATGGAGAAAAATATTCTGCTGGCGTGGCAAATTTTATGCCGTGACTTAAAAATTATTTCGCCGTAGAACAAATTAGCAAATGTATAGGAAAGCATTATTTTGTTCTAACGGCAAATTAACGTGTCTTAAAAGAAAATTTACTCAGCAGAATATTCTCTATCCTGCCAACAAAACTGTTTCTGCTTTAATTACGAAATAAAAAAAGAGAGAGAGAGAGAGAGAGAGATAGAGAGAGAGAGAGAGAGAGAGAGAGAGAGAGAGAGAGAAAATAATTCACTAATTTTGTAATAACAATTAAATTTTATTATAGTCGCAATGAATATGCAGTAGCAACGATGGTTTCGTTACAGCAGCAAAATTATTTTTCTCCGTGTGATTATTATCTTGCATTAATTACGGCGTAATAAAAAAATACTCAAAGATATTTCCGTAAAGCGCGGCTCTTTTAACTCAAACGATATGAAATACCACCACCGGTGATGCCGCATCTCCGTTGCTAGTGGATGCAACTATTTAATGCCCGAACGGTGTTACAGAATTAGCTTGTACAAATATTTGGCTAGTGGTTCACCCCGCAAGATACGTGGTAGCATATAACTGACAGGGTCGAGCAAGAAGTTTTAGAATTTGTAATGCAAAGAGAGAGCGAGAGAGAGAGAGAGAGAGAGAGAGAGAGAGAGAGAGGAACGAACAACTTGAAGGCTCTCCTGTAAGATCTCTAACGAGACAAATCCCAACGGTAGGTCGCACACGGAATTGTTCTCCAAGTTTAGTCGCGCTCTACGTGGTCGTTTTACGGTCCGATGAGAGTTCGAAGTTCTTTCTAGCATTTGACCGGTCATCGATTCCTTTTCCGCTCGCACGAGAATTCGCACGCTGCCGCTTCGGCAGACACGAGCGACGCATCTCTTTCGCGTCTCGAGATCCTATCTTGAAATCCGAGAACGATATTCGATGGATTGCTTGTCATAAGCTCGCGCTAACTACCGGCGAGGATTTGTAAAACTGCCCGATGTAATGTCCGGTCCGGAAAAATTATCTCGACCTCGTAAATCCTTGATCACTTTGCCGATCGCAGTTGTAGTTGAACAAACGGCGATATCGATCGTCGAATATTCGGGAGAGTGTATTTCGCGCGCGTTATTTCTTTTTACTTCTGTCCCTTTAAATCAACTTTTTGCGTTCCTTTTCTTTTTGCCTCGGCGAGAGAAAATGAGATAATTTTCGAACCGCGATGTCGCGTGTCGCCGACTCGATCGACTTGTCGCGAAGCGTCCCTAACAGATGCGTATTCCTCAATATCATTCAATTAACAGTTCGATGACAAGTATAGACGGGGCAGCGTCAATACTATCTTGTACAATGGGTATCGTTAAATTGAAGGAAAGTTTTATTTTCGGGATAATAGAAAGACCCACCGAAGCGTGATGAGGCACGCGCGCGCAGCACGGTCGCGGTGTGTTTCGCGAAACGGACGGAAACTAAATCTGGCACGATTTAAAACGAGGTCAAGCGATTAGGGCCCTCTCTCGATTAAAGCGGACTGCTTTCGGTGCCATTACCCGAGCGACAGTCGAGACAAATCGCGAATCAAGATGCGAGCGCGCCCCGACGAAAATTTGTTCCGCTTATATCGTTAACTTACGTTGGCGAACGGAGCGATGTTGTACCGAACGTTTTAAATTTGCGAGGACTCGCTAACAAAAAAATGAACGCCGAAGCAAAGTGATTTACACGATTCGCTCTTTTTTTTTCTTTTTGGGCGTTGAGCGTAAGTTTTGCGACAGAAAGGGTGGTTGGAGAAGATTATTTGATTTCTCGAGAGAGTATCGCATCGAACTCGTTTTGCCGGCTTGATAAAGAAGCGAATTCTAAGATGCTATTATATAAATCATATAAAAGTATTATGCGGCCTGTAAGAACCAATTATCGACTCTCTATAGGTCATACAATATTTTAAATTTGACTGTATATCCATAGAGCCACAAATTTGATTTATTTCTAAAATGCCATTTCGCGCGACCGCATTGGTAATTAACGAACAAGGGAGGATTATTGCCCAGCGAACCGCTCTCTCTCTCTCTCACCCGAAGCGTTCGGAATTGACTCGTACAAAACACACACCGGGTCAGGGAAAAATAGACCGAGGCATCCTCCTCGTGACGTCGTGAAGGGAAACGGTCGAAGCTTCCTCTACTTAAACGAAATGACAAATAAACTCGCTCGGAGATCAATGTTTCTCGCGAGGAGCGTTTCGTTTCTCCCTGCCCGAGACGTTACCCCGGGACGACAACTTAACAAAGCCGGAGTGAAGCTGGAGGAGAGTCAATATTTCCCTTTTCTCGCGTACTCGACGCTCGCATGCACGGATTTCAATTGATTACACACATCATCGGGAGAAAACGACTGCGTTCGTCGACGAGTGGCGAAGGCAAACCGTCGACGGAGTAAATACGCGGTCTCTTTCTCAGGTCTACGAAATTAGCACGCTGAAATGCGAATTTTTTATACATAATTCACGCGCCATTCTCGTTTGTCCGCAATTCGTCTATATTTGTCCATAGAGAAACTTTTTCGTCCACCCTGCGAAAAAGTTACAATCAAGTGGAAAAATTAGACAAATTTTCACATCGGCATCCCTGTGTTCGCAAACCACAGTTCCTCCGCAATCGTTCCCACTCGACGCGCGAGGGAGGCAAGAAAAAAAGGAGAAAAAGAGAGAAGACAGAAAGTTGATCGATAGGACACGGAGAGTCGAGTGCTCGAAACGTTACGATAAGCCGACGATAATTACGAGGTGCGAATAATGAGCTTCTTTTGACGTTCGCTAAGCCCTTCCGACGATACCCATCTGCCTCGCTTTCTCTCTATCTCATCCGCCAGATATTCGTTACGACCGCTTTTCCATAGTCGTTCCATATAAGTCCATCCTTTAGACCGACCAATCGATCAATCGATCGATCGATTGATCGATCGACCGACCGAGCGAAGTCGAAGCAAGTACGCGGGATGCGGGGAGTAGAAATTATGGAGTGCGTTTGCGGGGGAAAAACAACGCGGATATCTCTTTCTCGCACGCGGTATTTTAAGCGCTCTCCGAGCAAGAGCGCGTAACGCCGCGTTATTCGTCGTGTTTTGCGGGCATAAATCATGCACGGGCAACATAAAACGAGCGATTAACTGATCGAGTCGTCGGTGAAACGCGACGTTTATGTAGAATCGATCAGATAAGTGGATGTAAACGGATACATGTAAATATCGGGTCGGTCGTTACGACGGCACCTAGAGGACGAGCGCAATCTACGTCACTCCGTGAACTCCGTGTAAAAAAGAAACGAGTATTTCTCTCTATTTTCTATCTACCTCGCGAGTAAATATAGGTTCGGCGAATTATCGCGTATAATTACAACGGGTACACATATTGCTTTAACGCCTCGAAACGAACGCATCGTGAGCCGCGAAGGGGCGCCGGGTTCCCTCTTTCCTTTTTCTCGTCGACGCGCGGCTTAATTAGCCGATTCATGCGTTATCCATAATGCGCGTTTCCGCGACGGCTAACGTCAGAGAAAATTGATGGACGATGTAGCGATTCGTGTGCGACAACAGAGATAGAGGATGGAAATAGAATATCAACCTTCTCTTCCGCCAAATGTCACGGGATTAATTAAACCCCCACAAATTGGAGACGCCGCCGCAATTCTATTACATCTCTCGGCTCGGTGTTAGAGGAAACGGACGCGCGCAAAGAAATTTAATTTCAACGAATAGTACCATCCACAAATAACGGTTTCGCTAATTTCCCTGTAATAAGGCGGAAAAACCGCGGAGCGGTAAGGGGGAGAACAAGACAAAGATCGTCGCCGGTAAAGGATGTTGTTCTCATTAAACGGCTCTCGTTTCGCCGAAGCCGAACTTTGCAGATCCGGAGACCCCTCGCGGATTAAGAGATTCGAAGCAACGAGCGGGATTCCGCGCACCGGAGACGCGGAATCGCAAAGAAGAGGACGAGAAGACAGAGCGACTCTGTTCTCACCTCGTCGTGTGTGCGCGCGCGCTACTGGTCGCACGAGAATGCAGTGACGAAAAGATCTGCGTTAATATCGCGTATTGTAGCGCCTCGAAAAGATGTAACGAACGGCGGGGGGAGAGGAGGAAGACGCGAAGAGACGCGAGAGGATCGTAAAAATGAGAGCCTTTTAAAACCGACTGCGTTGCATACGTCTTTCGTTAACCGAACCGCTTCTTCTTCTCTTTTTTTCGCGACCTCCTTTGAATTCGCTTTAATGATAGTAGTTTTCGAGTTACGTCGCCCGGTGACGGCCATATACGCCGCAATGTGCGCGGCTCCCTCGTCCCCCTCTCCCCGTAGCCCTCACGCTCCGCGGTATCCCGTGAAAGAAATAAGGTTAGCCGGCAAGAGGTACATGTTTCGCACTTGTTTTCTGCCGCATTAATATATGCGAGATAAGTGAGAAAAGCGCTCGGGCACGGCGCGGCACGGCGGATTTGCATAATTCTTAATAACTGCCCTCGCGCACTCGCGTGCGGTTTTTCGGCCCGATATATCGTCAGCCGGTATACGCACGCGATATACGCAACGAGAGAGACGCAACGACCGCGATCAGAATGCACACGCACACCACACGCGAGAGTGCGGCGCATTCGTTAATTATTAACGGCGAGATTATAATTACAATGAGCTCTCGCGCATTCCGATTACCGAGCCGCGTAGAGAGGCGCCGGATTAATTCTATATTAGATTGTAGGGAGGGGGAGGAGGGGGCGCACTGATTGTACCCGACGAGTACGCACCGGGATGGATATAACGCGGAAATAATCATGTTACTCCGCGCGACGGTGAGAGAGCTACCAGAAGAAAGGCAGTGCGGAGTCAACCGCCGTTTCATGAATAATGCATCGCCTCGCGGAACCTCTGTTTTAAATGATCGTCGCGATCCGATAAATATCTAAAGTTATGATTCAACGCACACGCACACGCGGGATACGTACCGATCGCGCGTGCATGCGCCGATGGAGAATTATAGTTAGTTTCAGATTCATATTTTGCAGCAGTAACAATATGCATAAGGTTATTATCATTGATACTGTAGTAACGCTTACTGGAAAAAGGGTTCTCCCGACTACTTTTGTGATTAATCTCGCGTGATCCGTGCATGGAAAAGAAATGAGTCCTAAGTCAAAAATAGTTGTTCTCACGTATGAGCAAAGATACTGTATATACCCTGTAATATTCTTCGAATATTTTTAGTCTCTAACTGAGTTAAAGTGATACTTGTATTAATACAAATTCAATCAAATCAAGACCAAAGATCTTCTAAGATTATAATATTCTTGTCTATATATGAGAATATCTATTCTCGATTTAAGACTAATTTCTTTTTCTGTATGGGTCACTTGGAGAACGGTAAAAATTTGAATTGACTGTAAAATTTGATTGAATTAAGAGTGAGAAGACCTGGAACTCCCAATTAAGGGAATAGATGATAAGAAGAGTCTGTACTTATATATATACGCGTATTATATATACACGGCGGTTTTCGCCAATTTACTGAGGAATCGCGAGTCGTAAAGTCACAAGTGCTATTGAAATAACCTAAGAATTGCACGACGTTGACAAAAACGTAATGTTACAAATTTCTTTTTTCTGTAAATATGAGTATTTTTTTTCTTATAATATAACGTATTCATGAATAATAATATATTTATTGATTTAAGAATTAAAGTTTTCATTTCTTAAACTATAGCGAGAGAAGTGGTTCCGTCCACGAGTGACGCGTGAATCATATGGCGCTGGCAAAAACAGCGAATTACATGAAGAGTTATGCTTGGCGCCGAGATTGACTATAATTTTCTCTCAGTGTGAATATTCCTCTAATGGAAAATATACTGTACGGAGATGAAATTCTCTTTTCTCTTCGCGTTGTCTTCGAATTCCGACGAGGAGATACGTTCGCGGCTATCGCGCCAATCTAAGATCGACGGGCTGGCGAGTTCCGGTCTCCTTAAAATTGCCTCGAGCACTTCGAAGCGTTTGCGAGAATGCCAAGATCGAGGCGTCACATAACGGCTCTCTCTTTAATTTTCAAAAGTGGAATACACATCGAAGTATTGATCTCACGGAGAATATGTGGAGCGGTGCGAGCCGGCCGATGCTCATCCGAGTCTGGCACATAGGAAACCTATAATTGAACCCGAAAGACCGATAGCCTTTTCCGTGGCGGTCGCGAAAGTACAAAACTTCTACGAGAGTACACAAAGATCGATACTTATTGCGCTCAGACGGAATTCAACCGGATTAATCCCCCTCCCCCCTCGCCATCACAACCAAGTTTTTATCTGCTGAAACGTCAAGTTCTTAATTCCTCGTGAGTCGCTTCGACCTGATTACAGGTACATCGGAAATGCGTCGGAAATCTTGGATCTCATATGTCTTCATTCTTCCGCTTTCAAATTACCATCTCCAATAATGTCACGTGCGATATTTGATGGAAACAAAAGAGATGTGTGGAATATGAACTGTGAAAACGTGATAACTGAAGTCTCCTGAATGACGCATCCGTGAGGCGAGAAATTCGAAATTTTCGACGATAAGTTAACCGGGCGAATTTCATTGGAAGAACACGATAACCTTTCGTATTATTTACGGAAACTAAAATATATAGCGTAAGTAAAGACATTAAAGTGAACTCTCACTCCAACAGTATGTTCTGAATTCAGGTGCAAAATCTCCCCAATATCTTTCATGTTATTCGCACATGGTTGGATTGATTAAACCGGCGCGCTCAGAATATAAAACTGCATACTAGCGTGTTCTTCGTGTGTGTTCATTGCTTTAATTAGTGCAAGAAAGAGAGAGAGAGAGAGAGAGAGAAAGAGAGTGCGCAAAGTTAGTTTTGGATGGAGATATGCATATGTATCGCGTGCGCAATTAATATTACCACTTAAATAGTTAATTAAAAATTAGTTAATTAAAAAGTTATCGCTTATCGTCAAATCTTTTGTTAATTCGTACGAGTCAAATATGAAGCAATAAACGGGCTGTATAACGTTTCCTCGCATGAATAAATAATATACATCGAAAACAGAATTTCGTAACAATTATTAAGATTTGGTTAAATAACTTCCATTAAACTGTTTGGTTATTGCAAGCAATTATCATTTTATCATTTTAATTATCACATTATTATTTAATATCATAAACTGTATACAATATATAATACTACAACGTATGCAGTACTAAACGAGTTGCAGTGGTCGAAGAATTTGGTTGAAACTGTTCGACCAAATCTTGTTGATTGTCGCCAAGTCCTTCATTCAATGCATAAAGAAAGCAACGAACCATTCGTTTCACACAAGAAGTGAGAACAGTCCGTTTATCTGAATTCATTAATCGCCTATCTTCTTTTCGCCGTATTCATTGTAACATTTGGATTATTAATGGTTTTCAGCTCGCGGCTAATTAATACGTCGCCGCTAACAAAGCCGAGTTCAAGCGCGCGTGTAATTTTAAATATCGCCAACGCAAGACACTAATGCACGGAGTCGGGCGCCGCGTAACGACACTGTTAACCGTGTTACGCGCGCTACATCACGGTTCTAAAATGCTAATTATCCTCCGGGACAACAAAAGCGGTGCGTCGCGCACGGAGTATACGAAGTCGTGCGAACGCAAAAGACGACGAAACAACTCCGGCGCACGGCGATGAGCGCGTAAGATCGCCGATTCGTTCGGTTGGCAACATTCGGAAACGTGTGAATTTCAATGTTGCAATGCATTATTACCGTCACACTGCGCGAGCAAATCCCGCGCTACGCCGCAATTACCGTCCGTTTAAAGCGTCCCCGGTTGTTCTTCCTGCCGCGCGGATGCATCGGTTGTTACAACGCGCGGCTATAAATTTCGACTGTTTGGCGAACTCGACAGCGCGCGCATTGTTGCCGAACGCAACAATGGTCCGCCCTAACGAAGGACTCGCGCGGCAAGGCTCGAGCTCCGGAGCGCACCCGGTTAGTTTTTTAATTCATAGTTTTACTTAATTTTCCGGCGCTCTTTTTCCACCTTTTCCCTTCTCTTTCATTTTCCGCTCTCCTTTCTACCTCACGGAGGGAAAATAAAGGGGCAGTCGGGTCGTCGTTGCACTCCGAGACTTTGATGCGCGCTTTGTGCCAATTTACTCCCCCCTCGTTCTCCCGCTCGCGTTGCCGTAACGAGCGAGTAACCGGCGTGCCGAATTTATCCGCGGGTAAAAAACCGTGCATTCGCACCGTCGATACGCATATTTGCGCAACGGTTGTTCGACCTCTCTCGCCGGCTCCTCTACTCACCGATAACGTAACTGTATCCGTCCAAGGTCAAGACGCACTTGCGCGTGTTCGGGGAGGTCGGTATGCACGCCGGCATGTGTCGCCGCGAGATTCGCTTGCTGGGGCTGCACGAAGTGCCGGCCGCCGCGCCCGGATCCGAGTGGCACTTCTGCACGGGATCCTTGCCCGGTCTAGACATCGTCGGTCTCGAGTGAGCCTCACTTCCTCGGCATCCTCGCCGGCGATGCGACCGTGGCACTTTTCGTCAACGCACGCCCCTCATCACTGCCGTCGAAGACACCCACGCGGGGAGGGCGGACTCTACCCTTGGATCCGGTTATCCGTAATACGCGGTGTGATATAATCCGCCGCGAACTTTACGTCCGGTTTAAGCCGGGTTTACCGCGCGCACGTGCGGCGACGCGCGGCGGTCGCCGCGGTTCGACGCGAAATTCCGGACGCCGCTCGACCGGGCATCGGGAGGGAGGAGGATTCTCGCGGGTCGGGATTCACGATTGCACGTGTGCGGGGGAGGCGAATCACGGGGCCGACGGTCGGACATCGAAGCCGAACGCGATTTTCCCCAGCTCTCGGACGACTCGTCTCCCGCGATACCGGGCGTCTAAGCTGACTTTAAGGACGAATCACTGCTTTCATCGCACCCTCTCCTCGATCTCTTCCCTCCTCCTTCCGCGCCCCCCATTCGTTTGATCCGCCGTCGGAATTCTCCCGCTCGAAACGTCCAGTCTCATATCCGATCCGACCGGGAGAGCGCGTCCGTCGTACGAAGGCGCGAGCGAGCATTTATCACAGCGCCGTGTCAAGTCGCCCCGACCGATGAGGCACACGCGTGTCCTTTAATTACGACGCTCTCCTCTCGTCGAATTCGCACTGCGTAATTGCGCGTGGCGGGCAATCCCTCGAGACGATGCGGCGAGCGTCTTCTTCATGACGGCAGCCCCCGCGCGCGCCCTTCGCGGCGAGGATAACCTTTGGAACTGAAGTTACGGAGGGTGGGAAGGAGGAGGAAGAAAGAGAAGCGTCTTTTTTTTCCCCTCCTTGCTTGCGATAGTTTCAACCGAGTTGAAAATCCGCGTGTAGTTTCGTGTCCACCCCCCGACGCGGGTTGCACGTTCTTCGAGCGAGCGGGCGATCAACGCTCGTGACATGCACGCACGCACGTCCGTAACAGCCGGCGCGCGGACGGAGAGCGAAAATCGGACGATCGATTCACGTTACCATAACGTTAACCTCAGGCAGGTGGGTTACCGCTCGCCCGGCGCGCCCCAGGCCGGCTCGCTTCCGGCGCGCCGCACAACTTTCCGCGGGATGCGATTCGAAAATGCACCATCGTGCCTCCCTGCATACGTGTTACCACTCTCTCCAGCCGATCGCGAGTCTCGCGGCGAAGTCGAAGAGGAACTTCGGTCCCATGACTGCAACCGGAGAGAGAGAGAGAGAGAGCTTTACTCAGATAACTCCCCAAGTTTCCCGAATGAGAGACTCCCCTTCGTTGAACTCTCAAATTACGGCGCTGCCGGGGCTTCCATCATCACACCGAGACATCGGTGTGTTCTCTTCTCTCGGGAATTTCCCCGCAATTTCAACAGCCGCCGATTCCGTCGGACGAACGATCGTCCGGACGACAGCGAGGCGTCCCATTTGACGCGACACCGCGTCCGTTTCGTTCACTCTCCGGGAAGAGGCCGGTCGCAGTGGAAACAGACGGCGGCGCCGGCCGATCAGTGAAGCAACCGCGCGCCTGATCAGACACCGCCCGCGGCCGAAAGCCGGAGGACGCGACGAAGGAGTGACGCGCGCGTGGCCGCGCGAGTCGCCAGGTAAACGGGGGACACACGCGCGTCCGATCTCAGCCACGGTGCCGCTACAACTGAACCACACTCGAAACCTCCACCTCTCAGCCGTCCTCCTCCCTACCCTCTGCCGTATCCCGCTCCCGACACCCCGGCCGGCCTCTCTCTCTCTCTCTATCCGCCACCTATCCGTCTCTCGCCATCTCTCGCTCCCCGTTTCACCATGTCGTGGCTTCTCTCCCTCTGGTCTCTTCTCCTCTAACTGTCGCTCTACCTCCTCCGTCGAGGCCCCCCCCCCCCCCC
>NW_014555868.1:147000-152531 GCF_001313825.1 Dinoponera quadriceps
CCCCCGGACGCTCTTTGCTCTTTCTCCTTCACCTGCACCGCACTTCCGTACGCCTGCTCTCTTTGTGCCCTTAAGTGTGCGCGCGTGCATGGAGCGAGATCTCCAGATATAATGTTACATAAACTATCACCCCTTTGATGCGGACAAATGGGAACTTATTTCCGTTTCCTCCGAGTTGAGACCGGAAGAAAAACAACTTGTTGTGAGTTTCTCAAGTGGCACCAAGTTCGGTGTGTTTGTGGGGAATATTTGAAATTATTTAACGCTCGGTTATCTTCGGCAACTGTATTGGTTGTATGACATCAGAGACGAGAAATGATCAATTTCTCGCGACGTATAACTTTATCTTTTAATTTGCCCTGAAGAAACGTAATAGTTTCGTAACTAAACCTGAAACCTGTAAATCATTTCTCTATTCGTAGACCAAAGGAGCACAAGAGAAGTGATCTTTGGACACTTAATAAGAACTAAATTGGAATAGGATTAAAATTTCGATATAAAATAGAATAAAAATTTCGACTCGGACAACGAAACATTGTCTTTCTGAAATATATTCGTACGATGCGTTCGAAAAAAGGATCTTTGAACGGTATTTTCGCGCTACAAGTCAAATTTGCAACGTGAGCGAGAGATTGTCACGCGTGCTCAAACGCTCTACAACGATCCCATCGTGTGTCTACGCGTCCTTTGACGGAAAAATTCATTGACGCGATAATTTCATATTGGAAGAACGCGCGACACGCGAACGAAAGTTCGCGGGCGCATTAACTCTCAATCTGCCACCCCGTCGGCGTAAAAAGCGAGAGAGAATATCCGGGGCGCGTACCTTTTTAACGTAAAAGTACGCTTACCCTAAACTCTACCTAAGCGCAAAATTGACGAGTGTCTCGAGAGTTCGTAAATCCTCTTGAATCCCGTACACATCCTTCCTTAAATATTTCTTCTTTCTTTTTTACCAACACAGGGATTCCTGGTTTAGAAGTTTTACAAAAAAAGTATTACGCGCGCGCCCTCTCATTGCGATGAAAATTTAAAACGATATGTACATCACAATACGTGTCATTACTTAATGATGTCTCATTTATCGTCGAATGTGGAATGTCGGAGATTCCACGGGGAATGTTTCGAGAGAGACCTCTGTTTACATGCAACTTTCTCGATATTATATGACAGTATATATATATCTAAAACGTATTAAAATATATCGTTAAAATTAGATCGGCAAATCCATGCTGGAAATCCATGCGTCGTGTGCACCGCGTTGTCGTGTATCTTTTATATTTCAAGACTCGTTCCTTATTTATGCACACATCTCCTATAACTCGCCTCTTCCGGATGAGCCGGAGGAAAGGCCAAACGAGCAAGATTTTTATTCACTTCCTCTTTATACACTCTCTCGAATGTAACAGATCGACTGTTCTTTACAACAGCGATCAATATCGCGGCGCAGGGAGGACCTTCAAAGATCGTAAGTGTAGCAGCCACACCGTGCCCGCGCGCTGGATTCCACACGAAATGTCTTTCCACCGATTACGATTGCGTTTCTTTTGTGGCACAGTGCTCACTCGTACATCCTGTGCCATCCCCTGTCGCGATAACTCTTTATCCTTCTTCGCACGCTGACCGAAATCTCCACGGACACGTGAGTCTCGGATCATTAGTTCTCTGCGCGCTGCCCCATCCTTGAACCACCCTTTTTGCTAAGCCACCAAACTGCTTAATCAGCCGGCCTATCTAAACATATCCCGCAGGAGAAGAACAAAGGTGGAAGAAAAGCCATATTCTACACTGAGAAACCCATTTAGTCGAATCAACTGAATTCTTGTTTGACTATGGGCAGCATATTTTTGATTATAAGAATCAAGGTTTAGTTATTTGAAACCTCGATAATTTCAGAGAACGAAACCTTTGGTTTAGACAACTAAACTTGGATTATTACAACCAAAAAATTTATTTGCCCATAGTCAAACAAGAATTTAGTTGATACAGCTAAATGGGTTTCTCAGTGTATGCAGGAAAACAATGTGTGTGTGTGAGAATGTTTCTCTTCACTCTCGAGAGTGAAGAGAATTGCGATTCTCTTTACATGGTCCACGACTCTCGCACCTCATGAGGCGAGGTACATGTCAGACTGATAAATTATACAAGCGACGATGAAAACCAAGATAAGAACGTACGCTGGAAAAAATTTGGTAACAATTACCGAACATTTGGTGAAATAGTTTCAACTAAATTATTTGGTTAGTGGGATTATTATTAATTTTTGCTGCGACAGCATAAAAATTGCTCCGCCACTAGCAAATTATTTTTCTCCATGTATAAATGCGTCGTCTTACCCGCATATGATATTGATACATAATATCATTTTACCCTACGGTCACTATATTTATATTTATTTATCCAATTAAGAAAATATATATAATATGAAAAATGAAAAATAATAATAAGTTATTATATATGTTTTTAGATATACTATAGAATGGTTCTATAGAAAAAATAAAAATATTTGCTGTAATTGTGTAATTCTTTATAAAGAAATACTGCAAAATCATATGTATGAAGGTGAGTCCAAAATATTTTGCTTATTATATTACTTACTATCGTTGATAAATTGAAGTCAAAAACTACAACAGATTATTTATAATTATTAAGATATCTCTGATACTGTAACCAAATCATTTAATTGAAACTATTTCACTAAATGTTTGGTAATTGTTACCAAACCCCTTTTCAGTGTACAGAAAATTCATGATGATGAAATTTCGCTTTTTCGTTAGCGCAAGAGGCTGGAAAATTAAGATTTATTCACATAATTGTCAAAGTAAGTATCTCTCTCTCTCTCTCTCTTTTGATACTGTATAGTAGCGGATATAAAGTGCTTTGTGCAAATTTTCAAATTGAAAGTAATGCACAGTACTTAAGAAGAAGTGGCATTGTGCTGCTCGCGGCAGTAAAAATTCTCAAGACCTTTCCGAGATAACGAATTTCTTAAAGCGGACGCCTTGAGGTGCGCGCGCGTGCGCTAGCTCGGATTTACGCTTCCCTTCGTCGTGTTTTACAATGTAAGGCCAACCTCGGCTTTTCTTGCCCTTGTGATTACAAGCCTGACGAAAAAAGAAGAGAGGGAGAGAAGGAGGGGGGGAGAGAGAGAGAGAGAGAGAGAGAGAGAGAGAGAGAGAGAGAATTATAACAAAACTGTGTAACAGCGGGACCAGACGAGCTGTGTAGCTACTGTATTATAAATGCGAATGCACTCTGTTCGCAATATTCTATCTTGACGGGGAACGAGAAGAAGTTGAAGGAAGAAAAGAAGAAGAGTAAAAACAGGAAGAGAGAGAGAGAAAGAGAGGCCTAATTCTGATTACGGTTAGAGGCCTGCAAGAGGGACGTCAATCTAACGAGAGAAGATAGCCTTGCCGCGAGTGGGCACCGCAGCCGTTTCAACCCTCTTCAACGCAAACCCCTGTGTCTTAAGGCACCCTTCTTCATCGTCCTGCCGCCCACCATAGGTGAAATCGCCACGAGGATCCCACTTGCCATTTTTCTCCCTCCCTCCTTCTCTCTCTCTCTCTTCTCTTTATTTCGCCCTTTTTTCACTCATTCGTCTCGAGAGGAGCGATTTTTCTCTTTTTCCTCCTCATTTCCTCTTCTCGACGAAATCATTCGCGTGTCACGAGAGCGTGTACGTATTCATTCGACCGTGGCGGCAACGCCAAGCGAACGCGAAGGCTGACGAATTAATGCACTTGCCTTTACTTTGTCGACGGTACAGGCCGTGCGCAGTTCGCTCGAAGATATAATAGTCAGTGCAGACTAGTTACGTACAATGTAGGCGAAGTTCGCCGCCTACGTCGTCGTCGGTGTGAGCTGACGTCCGGTAAAGGAAAGAAAACCGATGCTGGTGTCTCCGGCACACATTCGACGATTGATCGATTCCCTCGTGCCGGGTGTACGTGCGCGCAAATACCGCCGGGCGGTGTGCGAAATTTATTCCGCGCTCGTTCCGAAGGCGATTCCCTTTGATGGCCTTGTGTACTTGACGTGTAAACGCCGTACCTCCAGTCTCGCTTTCGTTTACTGTTACAATTTCACGCTGCGGCGGAGGAGATTAATCTCCATTCAATCGGTCGCCCCGCTATCCCAGCTATCCGTTACGATTGACTGTGAAACGAACGCGGAACGCCGATTCCCGAATATTGAGCAAATGCGAAACTGAACGCGAGCACGATCCACCCACGTGTTCTGCAACTCGAGACGAATAACGAACGGAATCCTTCGAACCCTGGACGATCTCGATGATAAAACGACACGTCTCTCAAAAGTCACGGTCACGTTCGAGAATTCGAATTTAAATCACCGTTTACCTTTGTTCGCACACTGTACACAGATGAAAGGGAGGTGAGACGACTTTTTCCTGTATTTTCCTATTATTTATCGATTTGTTTATCGATTTGTTCCCGATAAAATGATTTGTAAATCCAGCAAAATTATTCAGCCAATGGCAATTAATGTTCTTAACAAGTCATTTTTTTTCTGCCGTCCGCACAGTAACCGATAGATTTTGCTGCGACAGGGTAAAGATTGCTCCGCCACCAGCAAATTATTTTCCCCCGCGTAAGAATGCGTCATCTTACCCGCATATGATATTGATATGTGATATATTATTCTACCCTATGGTCACTATATGTATTTATTCAATTAAAGAAAAGTACGTGAGAAAAATACATATAATATGAGAAATGAAGAATAATAATGCGTTATTATATATTTACTTTTAGATATACTATATAGTAGTTTTACAGGAAAAAAAAATGAAAATAATCTTTATAATTATATAATTTTTTGCGAGAAACACCACAAAATTGTACATACGTAGGTGAATCCAAAATACATTTCTTATTACATTACTCACTGTTGTGGACAAACTGAAGTCAAACTACAACAGATTACTTATAATTATTAAAAGCCTCTAATAACTTGGGCATCGACTTTATCAACTGAAAAAAATAAGCAAATCGTCATCTAATTCCCTTTTTCCCCTACATGATAGTTTCCGTTAAAAGAAGGAGAGAAGATTGGAAGCAAAATCGAAATCTCTACACGTGTATAAATCCATTCGAGGAAATAAGAGAAAAAGAGAAAGAAAGAGAGAGAGAGAGAGTGAGCGAGAGGGGGGGGGNATGGACGCCACGAACAATCGTAAAGTTGCGGCACGAACGATTAAATCAATTCGAGGGCGGCTTTAAATCCCGCGATATAAAACTTGCGTTGCAAGCGACGCGTAAACTCGTCGGCGCTGCGCTCGACGGCTCCGCGCTATAACGGCCCGATATATTCGACGATAAAAAAGCTCGCGCCGCTGCTCGGCGATATAATGCGAAGTTCGCCTATTTATCACGCGGCGCACTTAATGGCGACGGCTATGTACCCATCAATTAATATCCTGTGTGCTCATCAAACGGCCGGAAGAGAAACGTGGCGGGCCTCGGGTTAAACCGACGAGTCTGACTCGACCAATTACACGCGGGGGG
>NW_014555868.1:152550-201611 GCF_001313825.1 Dinoponera quadriceps
GGGGGGGCTGTATATTCGCGGGCGCGTGTTCGTCCTTTGCCGACTTAATGTCGCGCCAATTATCGACCACCATCGGGCCCGATAATGAACGTGGCCGCGCACAGTCGATTCGCCCGGGCGATATCGATGGCAATGACGGTTTCTCACGTTGACGAGGACTGTTAACACAACGAAATCGACGCGTTCCCGGAGGCGATCCATCGCGACGTCAGCTTCGCGAATGCATAACCGTCCGAGTTATCGGTCCCGCACGTCACGACGTCGTTCTCTTTTCTCCTCTTCTTTTTCGTCGTTTATCGCCGCGGGAAGGGTAGAGACGTTGCCTTAAGTTACACTCCATCACCGCGTACACGCCGCGCGCGTCTCTTTGAACCCGTCGAAAACGCGTTGGCCTTTGCAGCGAGCGCTACACACAGCTTATCCCGTGGTCTCGAGGCATTAATCTTCTATAAATCTTCTATAAAAGCGGGATTCGCTTTTGTTTGCTCGAAAAAGCCCGCTCGAAAGCCGCGCGGACCCCGCCCGCGGCTATAATCGCGCGCTGCTTAGCGACTCTGAAAATACCGCAACCGTCGAAAAATCCAGGCTAAATAAAATTATCCGCGACGCGAGCGGGGCGATGCATCGTCGGAATCTTTCGCCGGAGGGGATACGAGGGTGGCGCGCGACGAACGAGTTTCGCGACGACGTGGAAGAGGAGGAGAATCGCACGATATTGCGATCGTCGCCGTTCCGCAATTGCGCCATTAACGAGTGCTCGAACGACCGCGTGATATCGCGCATAACGTATCGGCGCACATTACGGCGGAGAATTTTCAATGCACAGCAACGTTATATTAATTTCCTGCGTTGTAATTAACACACGTTAATTAATGCTATAATATACATAGAATCTGAATGTCACGGGCAATTCAATTTCTTCCTACGTGATTATTACGGCCGTGTGAAATTAGATTAAAATTAATACGTTAGAAGCGACGGCGCGGAATAAATTCACCTCCGCCGACAAGCGCGTACCATTCATAAATTTAATTAAATTCTGCACACACGTCGAGGCCCGTAATAGCGACGTAATAATCTGATTAAACGCAATTCCAAAAAAAGTATTTGACAATATTATAATTGCTTTTTTTCTCTTTTATACAGCTCGGGGTTAATTAAATATTCGGATTAAAGCGACACAGTGGTTTTATCTTTCGTTATGTGAAACGTCTGGCATGCGGATTCAAAACCGGCCGGTGATTCCGATGGTGACCGCATGTAATCCGGGCTTAAGTCGAACTACACCGCAAACGCGTAAACTCTGGCCTAATTTCGCGCAACCCAAATTCAATCAAGATTTAGTAAGCTCCCCGGTGGCGCTAATCGTTTTAATTAAAAACTGCCGGGTTTCCTGCATCTCGGCGAAACCTGAGTCGAAATTTGGGTTCTATACATTTCATGTAATTTGAAGAATTAATCAAGAATCTCGAAATACACCATACAAGCTGTTGTTCCACCTTGATGCTATAAATAATAGTTACTTCTTGCCGTTTTCTCCACATTCTTTTTTAAGGCTTATTTCAATCTTTTTTAAGGCTTATTTCAGAATGATTTAATATTTGCTTAATTCAGTAGTCTACCTGTATTTACTCTTTGTTCTGAATTTAATTTTGCAAAGTATTAATTATACAACTTATTCAAGTGCAAATAGAGTGTATGATATTAAGTAAATTAAGTAGAATTAATAGATAAATGGGTAAAAGAAGTAACAAATGTTTACTCTCACAATCTTTCCTTTTTTTCTTTTGGCGTTAAAAGTTTCAATGGAATTTGAAGTTCTTAAAAGATCTGATAAGTGTAAGCTCTGCGTGTATGAATGATAATCGTAATGATAAACGTAAACAATATCGACCCATAATGACTCGCACCCACGGAGCATTATTAGACGTATAAGTCAGCATTTGCGAGAATTACATTACACTCTACCACCAGTATTCATTATTACGAATTATTTATTTATCTTAGATTAAGAATATAATTAATTTCAGATTCGTATTCATGAACCGTTAATCAGATATATTGATCCTGTAGGAAATAATGAGTATAGATACAGGTTGGCAATTGAAGATTCATGAAACTATAATTAGAAGTCAAATGATAACGGACTATGAATACCAGCCTAAATTTCGACTTGGATATTTCTACCCTCGGTGAATTCGTCAAACGTCTGTTAAAACGAGAACCTCCAGCAAATAATAAATGATTAACACACGTGGAAATATACATATGATGTTCTCTGCGTCCCGGTGTTCCAAAAACTCTTCGTTTTGGCTTCCTAATCCAATATTCTGGTAGCTCGTTGTGACCCTATAACACTGACACTGCTACCCGCGTGTATGCGATCGAAAATATACATGTTAAATAACGCGATACCAACGAAAGTTTAATTAAATATTTCAAAAATCGACGAATAATTTAACTGACCGACGGAAACGATAAATGATGTACCGATATGTGCAGTTCCTGGCATACGTGCTGCTCAACGACTCGAGCGTAATAAATACTCGGAATATTACGAGACGCACGAAGCTACGTTTGACCGCTTTGAAGGATGGGAAGGGATGAGTTTACTCTTCTTGCCGATTGCTTTTTGTATTTCTGTATATCGCGTCTTTTCCCGTGATCTAGTATGACATTACATTTACATAACATGTTTCATCGGCTCTTGAAATATTTAATGAACTTTCATCAACATATCGTATCAATTAATTAATATACGTCTCTCTCTGATCGATTCATATTCATAATCGTACACGAGTGCCAGTGTTACAAGCTAGTATCCGGAGTGGTTAATACCAGGATGCTGGGCAGAAGCCAAGGCGGAAAACGGAGAACGCAAGGCGACGGGACGAGGCTAAAGATACATCTTATAACTTCACAATATATATATAAATATATATTTCATACATATATATTTTTACAACTGAGAAGAAACAATGATAAGATTGTGAAGAGGCAAAATCTTTTTTACGTTTTCGTGCAAAATGTACCGAAACCTAAACCGCAAACCTAATTCTTGAGCAGAATTTGGGGCCGACTTTCTCTCAGGAAAGAAATCTGCGATGTGGTCATGCGTCGCAACGTTTAGTCAAAATCCCAGACTAGACTCGCTCAACTCGTAATGCGAATTTTTAATGCGATATCGATCGCTTATAAATCGAACCTCGCGGTCTCGACATTTTCATCAAAGAGCGATCTCGCACTTCGCACTGATCTCTCGGAGGCTCTCGTTATAATGAGGACTGCTTAGCCCCCGGTGGAACTTGACGCGCACACAGGCATCGCGTTCCGTGTAATTTCGCGGCTGTCAAAGCGCGCGCTTTGCGCATCTCCGAGTTCCGCTCAGCCGGCTTGAGGAAACATCCTTGCGCGTAACTATCGTGTGTGCGTACTTATTTCAAAACACACGACATCGATGACGGGGCGTCTGCGGATGACAGCCTCGCGGGATATTTGAGAGATATCCGGCCGTTAGACGGTTGTTGTACATACGTCTAGTCGGGTCGATTGACAGCGCGGCCTCGACCGAGCCTTATGACTTTCGATTACGCTGACCATAACCCGAGCGAACGGGAATTACGGCGTTATAAACGCCGGTTGAAATCGTCACGTAGTTTTAAGGTGCTCCGTTTCCGCTGGAATATCGGCTGATACGTTAACGGACGCGCCGTGCAACTTTATTCCGTTTTTCGTCATCGCGCCGTTATCGCGCGTAAACCGGTCGATAGATAAGCCGGAACACACCGTCGTCTACGCGGGGAATAGAGTGCTCCAAGACATCACGCTAAACGCCAAACGATTTATTATGCGACGGGGAATGTTCCATCTAGCGTCGAGATTGGATCGCGTGCATATTGCACGTAATATCGTGCGATGCGATATGTAAAACCGTCCCTTTTTGGGGGGGGGGGGGACGCTCTCCATTCGGACTCGCAACACACACGCAACTGCCATTCATAAGCCACGGGGATTAAAGGAATGCCACAGTGAATGCATATTCAGATAGTCGTTAAGTCGCGACGTAAGCCCGGAACGATTGCAATCTCTCTCGAGGGACGCTCGGTTGCTTCGCGGACGAATTCATATCCGCGGGACGGGATTAAATTGGGCGCTTAATTGGCGGTTTAAAACGAAAGCGGGTGTGCGAAAGAAGGAAGATAGGCCTTCCCCTCCCCCCATTCGTGATGCAGTTCCCTGCAGTATCCTATAACGCAGGTGAAGCTGCCAAGAGGTTCGAGCTTGCACCACGACAGGCGGACAGGCGAGACGCGCAACGGCGATCGATCGACGTCGCTCGCGCTGCTTTACCGACCTCCGCCGGAAATTACAGCGCGCTACGACATTTCCGGTTAATTCCACGGATATTAACAAAGGGGATATTAACGTTCGACGGAATTAAAACCAGGCGTTTCCCACGGCTATCTGCCTTTCATTGCGGACTTAGCAAGTGCGACACCGGCAACACGGCGGCGTCAAAATGCGGATTTGTTTTGGAAAAATGCTTCCAATTTCCTCTCCGACAAAACCGTTTTTTTCGCGGGGACGCGAGTAGGCGATGCGACGCGCGATCCGATATCGAAAGTTGCACCTTTCCAAGCAATAAATAACAATGACATTTGTCAACCAATCTCGAGCTTGAGGAATCCAGAAAATATCGTAGGAGTCTCCTGTCGATCGCGCGCATGCCATTACCATTCGCAGAACCTAATGTCAAAAGTAGCCAGTCGCATAATTAATTCATGCATACGCATTAATGTTCGTTTAATGCGTACGATAACGTCCGATAGCATCTCGTTCAGCTTGAAATTCACCTTCGACCTCGTCCGGGCGGCCGTTGCGCGTCATCGGTATCGTTGAACAATTACTTAACCGGATAATCCCGCGGGAAATTTTCGAGGCGGCCGTTCCGCGGTCGTCGTGTAATGTGCGTCCGAAACACCGTCGTCCGGCTGGCCGGCGGCACCGCAAACGAGATCGGCCCGAAATTTGCATACGAGCAATCCTGACGAGAGCGTTTCGAGTTCGTCGCAGGCGGTAGCTTTCGCGACGCGACGCGCGAACGACGCAAGTTTCCGACCTTCACCTTTGAACGCAGAGAAGCGGCAGAAAATACGTCAACGTCTCTCTCTCCGGACAAATGCATCGTTCGAAGGATACGCGTCAGTAAATACACGTTCGCGCCGGACGATTCATCGTGCGTGACGTTTACCGCCGCATTTCGAAGGTAGGCGTACTTACGTACCGCTCGCGCGGACATATTTTTTATTACCGGCGGCGCTTTAATAACGCGCGCACGAGCGCATACTTATCGCCGTAACGCATTGTTCCTTTATAAGAGGATACTTCACATAACGGCGCGGATATTCATCTCGACTGTGAATATTTTATTCAACGTATCACGCAGAAGGCTGTAATGAGAGCATGGGGGGAAAAAAAAGGTACATTGAGAAACCGACTTAGTTGACTCAGAAATACTGCCTGGACACGGGCAAACGAATGTTCTGGTTCAGAGAATGTTTCGATTAATAAGTACGATTGTTCGTACTCTTCAACGGATATGTATATTTATCTTAAATAAAAAATTGGGGACGGACGATAATTTTCCTATAAAGAAATTATTTGTTTCATTTTACATATTTATTGCAGCCAAATAGTATTTTATTTGGTTAAAAGACATTATTTTAGATAATAAGCGTTTTTTCGGTTAAGTAATAGAGTTCTCTCGAACGGGACGATAAAGCTTTTACTCAAACAAATAATACTTCGTGTAAATATATGTTGTTTCTATGAAAGAGATTTTAGGTAAATAAATAGAAATACTAAATCTAAAGAAACTTTTTTTCTCCATGTGGTAAACTAAATTTCAGTTGCATCAGATGGACAGCCAATTAATATTTTCTGTGTGCGCATCGGCCGAAAGGAGGAGTTTCCCCCTATTAAAATTAATCGAACGTTGGCTGCGTATTTTCTCATATCTGTGCGTTTAAAGCCTCGCCGGTAAGCGCGATCGAACAACGCCGTGCGATAACTCCATCGAGCCGAGGCACGCGTTGAAAATTGAATGAAGGGTGCAATTTCGTTAGCTGCGCTTGTTGCACCCTCCGAGCTCGATTCACCGCTCCCCTCACGATCGTTCGCAACTCCGAGACTTTTTATCGACATTCCCCGTAACATCTCGATCGAAAAGGTTGCCTCAGGACAATTCGCATGCGAACCCACCGTTGCATTCGCCAAATTCGGGTCTATTATTGAGCACGCTGCGCCGTTTACAATCTGCACACACACGTGTGCCCCGCGTGTACCCGAGGCGGTGCGTTGAATGACCGAGAACGACGTCTTTTTTATGACGATACACATACACGCCGGCGATATTAATCAATTATCAGCATCAATTAATTAACGGACGGGAATTGTATCGGAGGCGAGATTCAAAGCCCCTCTCCCGATATCGCGCGAACAGCACCCGGGTTCGGTATCGATCGAGAAGGGAACAGAGAAAGCTCCGCTACCGGCATTTCAGCTTTGGCGAACGGCCAAGCCCCACGTCTCGTTTCACGACGACATGCGGAAATACCGATGGGTCCGCGGAGACCCAAGGATCGCGACAGATCCCGTGGATCGTCACCTTTTTCTCTCGCCCGTCATCACGCTGGATCTCGCATTCTCGAACGTGCGACGAACGTTGCAGTGGTAAAGCGCAAGCGGCAAACTCGGCTGCAAATCACTCGTGATCGATGGATGTTTCTTCAGACACTCTCTCTCGAATATAGCCGAGGGCAAGAAGGAGAGAGGATAATAAAACGGAATGGCGGTTCCGCGGGCGCAGGAGGAACAACGCGGGGCTCCCGGGAACAGCAACCCCCTCCACCACTCGCGTGACGGAAAGACAGGTGTTCTAGGGTCGGACGCAACGTATATCAAAGTGGCATATATCCGATTCGCGCGACTATGCGTTGCTGCTGTATATCTGGCGGCCACACGGTAAGCGTCCACTCGAGTCAATAGATACCTGGCGCACCGCAGAGTCGGCCGGTTGTGCATGTGTGCGGCTCAAGACTTCATTAGAATTCATCGATCCGCCCCGCCGCTGTTTCGGCCAAGGCTCCGGGATCCCGCGGATCTCGGGCGCGTCTCGTACATAACGTTAATTTAGATCGCCCATTAATCCACACCGGGGCTCGTGAACGCCGCTCGTAAACGATATTGCGGATAACATGCATCCATCCTCTCAGATTACTTCACCATCGGTCTTAGTACGAGTCGCAATTAATACGAGTAATTGGATAAGCTGCGTGGAAAGCGGCTGCTTAGGCTGCCCGTGCGTTCTTCGCTTTATTAAGTTCACTCATTAGTTTCTCAGGGATCCGAGAGTAGGCGGGATTGAAACGTTACAGCGACGGCCGGGTACATCGCAAGTGAGACGGAGGGAACGGAACCGATTACTTACACGCGTGGTTTCTTCGTTGACTCCGATTGCGTGGAAAATCTCCTCCTCGCGATGTTACGTTTTCTTCGTCCGTGTCGTCGATACGTCACCGAGGCCGAAGGCGAATCAATCGACGTGTGACACGCAAGAACGTCGAGGATTATCCATCCTTAAGCGCTTAAGAGAGCACGCGGTTTTGCAGAGCCGTTCAAACTCATCCCGAAGAAACGGGATTTCCCGTTCCCGTGAAACAAACACATCAATCCGGGATTTCAATTTATTTCCCGCGGTCGCACGTCGTTACCGTCGCGCTGCGTATATATTTGGTGTTCCCTCAATATTAATCAATGATTTGCGAAACGCGAACTGCGCGTTCAGATCACTGTGTGATCTCTCTCTCTCTCTCTTTGGGATATAATCGGTCACGTGACCCCGAACGAAATCAAATATCGTTCGGATGCGTACGCGCGTTACGACCGAGCGTATTTCGCCCCGCGTGTATATCCGATTTACGATACACATTAACCTCGGGGATCTTTGCTCCGAGTTAATTAACGCATCGTCCTATCGAAACGAAGTTATTACACGGGGCCTATCTGCACGGACGATCTTGGCCATCGGAGGACGACAACGGGGATCATATTCCTGCATAATGCTTTTCGGTCTCACCGCTATGCCATGGAGACACACGTTTCCGCCACACGGCGCGAGCCTGTTTCACGGAACAGTTAATAGTTAATTATAGAGTTCGTTAAGTCTCTATGTGCGTTGCAGGCGCGTTGTTGAACCTGATGAGCCTTCGTGAAACGAGGGACTAATTAGGATTCTTGCCTCCTCTTCTCCTCCTACTCAGCCTCCGTCGCCCCGCCTTCAACCCTGTCCTTTCGAGTTCTTGAATTATGAAATCTCCCGCGGCAAATTTCGTAGCGACGCTTAGCGCGGAAAAATGTGCAAAAACTTGGACGAAAGTAGGACGATTCGATTATTTCGATAGTGGAGGGGGGAGGGGGGGCTCGCGTTTTACGGAACATAAACGTTTAGCAGAGAGACGATAAGTCACGCGAATAAAGTGGAGAGCGGATTTCCTCCGGTTTATTTATCAAAGGGAACCTTCTCGTGCGAAGGCGGAAGTAAAAATTATTACGCGAACGTGGCAATATAAACGTGTGTTGAAGAACTTATCATCCGCGAGTTATAGCTTAAAAATGCTCACTTATTTCTAATTTTTACACGCAGAAAATTGTTGTTAAATAATATAGCGTAGTAGTAGGATAATTTACTAGACTTGTACGCGACTAGAATATGTTCATCCTAAAACCAAAATTTATACATGACAGAAATAAACAAATAGTTTAGATCAGATATATATTTTTAACCCGATTGCATATACATTTACCATACAAATAAACATGGAAATATCAGAGAGACCAAAAATGTTCCATATTGATATTTTCTGCTGCAGCTTGAATTATTTCTAATGCCGGTGCAGGGAAAAACGTTGTTTCGGATAATAACTATTGTATAATATGTAGTACAGAAGACTATTAATGTTGTCCCATTCTCCAGGCGCAATAACATTAAAAATCTCCAATTAGACGAATTAGTTCTCGAATATTTGTATATCGTGACTGCTGCTTTGGAGAATCGTTGTCGATTATTATAATCAAATTATCAACAGTCATGATGCGCAAATAATGCTTCTAATTGAAAATTCTTGATGATAACTTGCCTGAGTCAAAAGGCAGATTCGTTATCGGCGAGATGCCGCTTGAAATTTCTCGCGATTGTGGGTTTCCAAGCAATTAAACGGGACAGCTGTGCGCGTTCGATAAAACTAACGTCTCTATCAGATCAAACATAACATGCCCTTTCCGTGAAATGGATGGAAAAGCGCATCCCCTCGTTAAGAACCCTCTATAGCTATCCCGGCAAGAGAAGGCGGAATAAAGTATTAACGATCGATTACGACAGTTAGAAACGCTCGCTGTATATGCCGCACACGCTACGTAACTTCGGTGTCACTTCTGACACAACGAAGTATTAAAGACGAACCGCTGCGAGTAGTGAATCTTCGGTGTATCGCATCATACCGTGTTGTGTACACATCAAAAATAACATTACGTCAACTTTCTCGCAAACAAGTTTCAAGATAAATGTTCAATATCTTTAAAGATACCCCAAGTATCGTTAATTCTCAGTCGACCAAGCGTCCCTCGATTCAAACCACACCGTCGAGTCGCAAATAAAACAACATACGAAAGCCATCGATATCCTAATGAAATAATTAACGATCACGTCACATGCCCAATCGCATCGCGTTATTAACCGAATTTCCTTGATATCCGTGCGGAACGCATAAATCAGACTGACAAATCGCGCAATTCTGTCGTGACCGCTATCGGAACCCGGCGTAATGCATACCCGCATTATCACCTTTATTATTATTCAAGACAGCCGTTCGCGGATTCGTCGTTCTCTGTGCCCGACCTACTCGACGAGGCTCGCTCGTTCATGAAAGCTCGCTAAGTATTCCGCCTCTGTTGCGAAAAGCGTATTCCAGCGTTGCCACTTAGCCACCGGAACCAAAAAAGTGAAACAATGGCTGTTTCTTGACAAAAAGTGACCTCTCAAACATTAAAATAGCGACCAAAGGAGACATTTTTAATCAAATTCCGAGAGTAACTATTTAAGCAGAAAAGTTACTCTTATCTTCTCAGGTTTACCTTTGGATAACTTAACATCCAACGAGTTCTTTTCATATTAGCTTACACGGTTTGAAAGTTCATAACAAGGAAAGACTAAGAACATGGATACACATACGGACGTTGAGACAGCGGATCGGTGAGCGGGCGATAATCGGTGCATAAGAGTGCATAAAATTACACATTTTCGATTTGCAAATTCAAGTGTATTATTTCAGCTGAGGCTCTTCTTATACATTTCTTGCCGTTTTAAATTACGTCATTTAATGTGATCGTTAACTTATAATTTAACACGATTAAACGTTTTAAATCACGTAATATAAAATGGCAAAAAAGAAATGTGAAAAAAAAATCTCAGTCGAATGTGTCATTTTTTGTCACGTTTGTATCTGTAAGAATGACACACTTGAATTTGCAGTGTAGTGACGATAATGAATATTTTAGCGACACGTCGGGAAAAGATGACTCAAGTGACTGGATGGCGGCGCTCGTATTCCGCGATTTATGATGCGACGAGCGAGCACGGTCGGCGCGAGCGAACGACAAGACCGGCGTTTCCTCCGTTAAACGAGACGATATCGTATCGACACACGGCTAATACGAAAAAACGGAAAAACGTCGATCCGAATAATACTGGTAGCGCGGTATCGCATCGCAATACGCATCACGCCGGAAGTGGCTTACACATCGGAATGACGTCGTATCGCCGGCACCGTAATCCCATTCATCTTGTCAACGAGTCTCTAAATTCCCGTCGATACCTGGCCCAACCGCCGCCCCATCGTATGCCACCCCCGCACTTTCCCACCCCTCGCCAAACCGGCGAATCGTATTTTATTAGCGGACTACCATCGTGACTGTACACATCGATAAATTATCGTTCGCGGCTACTTTCGATAGGCGCGATCTGATAATCCGAGGAAGAGAGAGAGAGAGAGAGAGAGAGAGAGTGCAAATTAGCGCAAACTCCGCGTCACCGCTAACTTATTCCTGGCTTAATTAAACGTACAGACGATCTCCGCGGGAAAATCGATACGATAACGTCGAACTGAAAAAAAGCGGCGACGAGGACTAGACGACACGAGAGTCACACATTAAGCCGTCCGACCGGTCGTGCGCGAACCGTCGAAAGCGAGCACGTGGTATCACCGCGCGAGCTATTTCGGAGTTAAGAGCGATTGAATTCATAATGAGTCCATTTAAGAACTTTCGATCGTAACTTCTCGGCAGTTCTAAATATTGGGACCAATTTGACAAATTCCGATTATTTACTCGCGCGAGTCGACGTTGAGATCTACTCCTCGTGTGTCCCCGCGAAAGCAGAAAAGCATCCGAGTAGAAGTTTATCGGGATGTGTCTCAAGTCTGTAGTGAGTAGTAGATTTACAAAATTAACCCTAAATTGTACGAGGGTTACGTTACTGCGTAGAAAAACGAGACCTTTATCAAGCAGCCATTATACCTTAGTCCTTCTTCGTCGCGTCGTTCTCGTCGGAAACCGAGAACAATAATATTCTCTCCCCTCCATAGTTTGTTTGTGAAAACTACAAGTTATTTTCCGGATCAGTTATACGGAGATAAAAGCTCTCTGTGTACTTTTCGCGACGACAGTACGCCGAATATTCGCACGAATATCCCTCAGTGAAATAACGCGCCGCCGAAGACAAGCGAAGTCCCTTTTATTAAACTTTTGTGTGCTCGCGCCGAGTCCTGTGGCATTCAGGAGCTAAAGCGACGTTTCTATACGGACGACCCGCGCGCTCGGCTCGCCTATCGAGTTTATTTTTGTTGAAACCGAACTCGCCCCGGATGCTTCCGCGGTCACACAAATGTGTGTGTGTGTGTGTGTATGTGTGGAAACTCGGAACTAATGAGGAAGGCAACGCAAGGGCGCTCTCGCGAAAACAAGGTCGACGAGGAAGAAATTCGTTCGCAAAGAGAAATGTCGTTATTATCGTCTCGCCCCCTCCCCCTCCGATGACGAAACGTACGGGACGATACCAACCGGAAAAGCACGAGACGCCGGTGTATTCGTAAATGATAAGAATAGCGCGCGCCACCCGTAACAGAAATTGGAAATCAATATTTAAGCCCATTCTTGAGGTGTCGTGACCAAGCTGGATTTGCGTGCGGCACCGAATAGATAAGAAGAGTACTAGAATAACGTCGTATATACCAGGGAGCCGCTCATCTTATCGAGCGAGAACACGTTGGATTACTCACTGTCATTATTTTCCGCGGCGATAAATGCGCTCTATTAGTCATTTCCGCGCGTGATCCGGTCTAATCTATGAAATATGCGCGATCGTTGAAAATCTCGATAAAAAGCCCGCGACCCCCGTATGTGCGTATCGTATTTTAATTTCTATTATCGTCGCATGCCGTCCCGCAGTTACCGGATAGAAAATAATATTAAAACGAGGAAGAGAGAAAGAGGGAGGGAGGGAGGGAGAGAACGTGCGGAACGACACAATTATCGTTAATTATTCGAATTGACGCAGACAATAGGATCAATTGCATATTGCCGGCGGAAGTAAAAATAAAAAGGCAACGAATATGTACGATCGCGGGCCACTAATGATAAAGCTTTTAATGTCAAAGAACAACGTTTATCACTCTCTTTGTGCAACGACATAGTCGCCGGGATAGCCGGAAAGTTTTACCTGTGAAACGTGCCGTGACGACGACTTTACGCAATTAATTAGTTCATATTATACATACTGTATATTTAACATTTCACGTGTCGCGCGCTTATTACCGCTGGCATTTACATGAGGAGACATCGACGAGAGAATTTAATTCGGGGAATTCTCACGGATATATATATATATATATATATATATATATATCCGTGAGAATTATAATTTATATATATATGTATATATACACACATACACGCTCGAGACGAGATATTATTTCTCCGCGGGAGAAGTCGTCTATCTATACAACGGTCACTTTTGGCCGTATCCCAGAAAAGAATATTTCCGAGTGAATCGAACAAAACACCGTCAGAGCGTGCCAGCGCACGCGGGAATCTGCGAAAATTCGCGGTGGCGAAAAACGCAGTCGTACGAGATAACCCGTGTATCTTATTTTACGGTAGAATAAAAACTGGCAAAAAAGGCACAGATTCCGCCGTCACCGACGATGCTGGTTCTTAAATTCCTGGCTCTCGCATCCGGGCTGTTCGTGAATTTATCTTCACGCTTGACGGCCCGCGCGCAAGGCCTTACCGAAAAGACCCCCCCACTTTGTCTCGCCTCGCTCTCACCCTGTATACCGCGTGACCCTCCCTTTCTCCCTCCGTAACTACTTTCCGATAGGGTTACCTGGTAACTACCGGAAATTCCTCGGACATAGCCCGAGGGCGGTGGTTAAGTTCCGAGTATTATTCACGTAATCGCACCCCCGCGTTTCCGCGCTCCTACTCCCCGCAAATTCGCGTACGCGAGAGATAAAGCGGAAGATTTATGCCGGCTAATCCACCGACGTCGTATTAAGTTTGTCGGCGAGGCGCGATGCTGAATATTTAGGAGACAATGCGGGCGCAAGAACGCCGCTTATGTCGGTCCCGTCGATGACACCGTGGATCACAATAATGCGACTAAACTGAAAAAGCGAGTTTAGGTTCGCGTGATGTCGCGTGCATTCGACGAGACTAGGCGTTTGGGATTCTCTCTCCCCGACGAACCTCTGCGGTGAACTTTCAAATTCGCTTGATTCGCGAGGAGAGCAGCGCCGCACGGTGTAAATTAAAGTTTCACGACTTGGAGACTATTGTCATCGGCGGATCAATGGATTCAGCGAATCCCACGCTCTCCGCCGTCCACGTGTGCGTACGTACGTGTGTATCGGCGTAGCGTTGGATCGGAGGTATTTCCCATAAAGGGACTACTGTTGACTGTTCGATAGGTGAGACGAGCGGCCGCGCATTGTCGCGCACACGCCGATGCATTTGTATCTCCCGCAACGCGTGCTCCAGAACGTCCGTTCAGCAATAACACCGTTCATGCGGCGCACGTCTGTTCGCACGATATTCGCATAACGACGGCGCAAGAACTGTAATATGAATAGGCGAGGTAATATGGAAATTAGAACATACTAATGTTCAATAATGTTTAATATTTTCTGCCACGGCTAAATATGGATTGATAGCCTCTTCCCGGCCGATTCCAATCTTATGCGCCTTATATTTCTCATCGCTCGGAGGATAATCGGAAAATGCGCGACTCTGTGAAATAATATTAGTTGCGGCGACGATGAGCAAACTCTCTCTGACAAAATCATCGGTTAAACGCGTAAGGGAAAAATACAGTCAAAGGAGAATTTATGTGACCTATAAGAGCCTACGCACGAATGTCTCAAGTGTGATTCGAATATTAATAGTCAATGTTAACCCGGGAGTAGGTGCGTGAATGGAACTAACGTTAGTTTGACCGGACCTGTAAATCTCTAGCGAAGAAAACTGGTCTAGAAAAACTAGCTAGTTACCAGAATTCATGGCCAGTTACTGGTCAGAAACTGAATGAATTTCAATTTGGGTAATGGGTTTGTCCTTTTGTCGCTGAACCGGTGCATACTTCCGGAAAACGTAAAAAGAAATAGATCACACAGCCGTGACTTCATGTTGAAAAGAGGGAAATGTGCAAAAAATAGTATGGGCAATTCAGTTACAAAGAACAAGTTTACTTTTCTCTCCGAGCGGGGCGATGTTTTTCCGATCCCGGGCATGGTGAAATTAACATCTTCGCGCCGTTCCCCGGCGCAAAGTGAGTCGATTTAAATTAAACGGACCTCTCCTCGCCGTGAGGAAGATTAATATCGCGCGATAATTACCTATCGTGTACGTCGCACCGTCCAGCTGGAACGTCGCGCTCTTGCATTTCTTGAAGAGCTTCTGATGCGAAAGACCCGGCATTTTCGGCAACGGGGGTGGCAGCGGTGGCGGCGGGGGTGGGCCCTTAGGGCCGTGCCGTGTGACGCTCCTTTCACCTTGGCTCATTTCTTAGGCGTAAAGGAGAAATGTAATCCACAATCTCTCCTTCGCCTCGCGCGCTCGCGAACAAAACACAGACAACGTTCGAGCGACTTCAACCGTTGGACGCGTGCATAATTCAGCAGGAATATACAGTCCCCTACGGCACTCACTGAGGGCTCAAATCACCGATCCCGATGCCCCCCGTCTTACCTACGTTCGCAATCGACGCGTGAATGATTCCTCTTCGATTCGACGAAACGTCGTCGCACCTAATTTCCTCCTCTTTGCACGACGAGCGCACACTCCCGGACTATTCTTCCCCGCGATTCTTCGCAGTCGTCATCCCTAATTCTCCCGTCCCGTTATCGCGATTTTGTGCTCCGCGAAAGTTCCTTCCCAATACAGAAGCGTCAAAGTATTAACTTTTCAATTAATTTTTAAATCAAGGAATCTCAGCGCAGATAGGATTTAATCTGGAATTTTCACGAACGAGGAAAGTTAATAGCTAGCTATCGAGGATAATCGGAAGCTTTTTTTTCTTTTAATTGAACACTAAGTTTTCCCGCGAACTCTACGTCATGACGGGAAATATTTTGGACAGAACGTGTGCGGAAGAGAGAGAGAAGCAGCCACCGATATCTCGGTCGTGTACGCGAAATGGAAAAATGCAAATAAATTTCGGGGCAAATACAGGTTTCTGTATTTCTGCGTTTGCGGCGGGCGAGTGATTCCGCGTTCATGATAAAATTCGTGCGCCTGTGTATACGCACGAATCGATATTTTTAAAGTGAAATGATCGGCGTACGAGGGCACAAGGCAGGCGCACGCAGGCTGTGCAAGTATTCATGTAGTTTGAAATTCAATTTGCACTAAATGTAGGGAGCCATTTGCCGCGTTGATGTTATTGCTATCGCGCATATTGTGGCAGATATGCCGTTATATTAATGAATTTACAATGTTATTTAAATAAAGCCGGGTCAATCTAAACTATTTGAGAAAAGGATTACCTGAAGATACACGCGCGCACGCGAGTTTGCCGTTGGAAAATGCAAAACAGCAGTCGCAAATTTACATTAGATGGAATTCGTAATTTCATCAGTTAGTCGAAAGGATTTATGAATTAATCCTTCCACTATCACGGAGCGCTTAATAAAATTATCTCCGAGCGGTCTTTCGCAGTCATTTATTTAAGATTGAGATACCCGTTCGGGAAGAAAGAAAGAAAAAAAAGGCCGGTCGGTCCGGTGTAATTTCATTAAGCCGCCTCGACAGTGGGACTGCATTAACATATAATTATATACATTTAAAGGTTAATACGGTACGCAATAAAGATTGCACCAGAGGGCAAAACGCGGGGGGGATGCAGCGAGGATATGCGTCGCGCGGGCATAAATCGCGGCGATTTCGATCGGTCACAATTCGCCCGATACGCCCCGCGGCGTCAAATTCATCGCAAGCCCGATACCAATAAACCCGACCCTTACTCGTGCGCTACCTTGTACCTCGTTTTACCCCGGTCGATCCCTGCCGTAGCAAAAGAAAGGAAAGAAAAAGAGAGAAAGAGGAGAAACGAATCAATCGCGCCGGCGAATCGATCATTTGTAAACCGCGTGTGTATGCATACACGCGCGCATTTCACGCTGGCGGTTTCCTTCTTTCTTTTTTTTCCTATTTTATAGAATTTACGATCGAGACGTGTCTGCGCGCAACAATATACCCCGGGACGATATCCACATTTTCGCGTCTCTCTCTCTCTCTCTCTCTCTCTCTCTCGAGCCAATTTGAATTTCCACTACATTCTACAGAACGAGCCGGAAAATCTCCCGACGCGCGCCGCGTCCTCACTGGGAAATTTATCACGCGTAGTAGCGTCAGTTATGGCACATTTCGGCGAACCGGAAAGCGGACAAATTCTTGACGGCGACGTACGAACATATCGTCGTGACGACGTACAGAGCGTTCCCGCAAAACGAAGATGACGATTAGATCCGTAATTAGTCCCGTGACTTCGCACTGATAATTGATTCGATCAATCCTTCCTCCGTTAATATTATTGCCGCGATCGATTCGTAAAATTTCACCACTCCATCGTAATGGGATTTCCGCCACGGCCGAAATTAGGTTGTGTATCGTGTCGGACAATCGGGATTCGAGCGATATAAAATATAACGATGCGTGACATTAAACAAAGCGCGTTGTCGGATGAAAAATCAAACTCTCTGTCTGTCTGTCTGTCTGTCTGTCTGTCTGTCTCTCTCTCTCTCTCTCTCTCTCTCTCTCTCTCTCTCTCTCTCTCTCATATCATTGCGTTATGATTGTTGTATTAAAGAAATTTAATTCGCGAAAGCGAGGCTTCCCTTTCAGAGCTTTGGTGCTAATTTAGGTCGAGTGTAATGACAGGCGGCACAATAAAAACTGAAGCGAACGATGCAACGCTCAATCGTTGTTGCGAGACACAACTTTCCGAATGCAGTGGTTATTGCTTTTGCGTCAAGATCGTTCGCGCGGCTGTATTAAATAAATCCGCTTATACGTGTAAAAATCCGCTACAACCACGATTACTTTAATCGTTCTCTCGGGAGAGATGGGTGGATTAGATAGATAGAGAAAGAGAGAGAGAGAGAGAAAGAGAGAGTAGAGGGAGTATTGCGGAGGGATACGGCGCAAATACCTCTTAAAATATCAAGATGATCAACGCCCGATGCATCGCGTAATCCGCTTTCCTGCGCTCAACGGCACCAATTTATTTTCATTAATACGGCTTTGAATCGCTCCCCGACTAATACTGCAATTGTTTCTTTTCCGAATTTAAACTAAATACATGAACACTCGCTTATTATACAAATACAGATGAAAACCGCATTAGCACAATACACATTAAATCGAAGAAAATTTAACGGTTAATGTATATGCGCCCGATGTTTATATTATTATAATATTATAAATTCGTTAATGTATGTTCATAATTAATGGACCTTTTGCTTACGTAATAGAAATACGCGCCTGCGGTTTTCATGTGCCGGCGTCCGAAAATGAGGATATTATCGCGCAAACTACACGTAGTGACGGGTTGATAAATGTTGCACGTACGATAAATTGTTCGATAACAAACGATAAATAAATCGGTGGAAAGGAGGCAATCGGTTAACGAATTACTTAAGAATTTAACAAGCCGAGAGGATCGCGCGTTATACGAATAAACACAACCGACGTGCGTCAGAAAGTTTTTCGATGGCTTATTCCCGTTTGCCGCTGTATCCACTTTTTTTTTTTAACCCAATCAATAGAAGAAATATTGCACCGTACGGACGTTGCGAGGTTTCGCCGATGAAATTACAGAAGAATAAGCTCTACATTCCAATTACTATTATCATAATTGTCCGGGAGAGAGATAAGCTGCAACAGGATCGTTACGAACCCCAAATTCATACGTTCTTTTACTATTCTAAGCACGCCGTTTCCCTTCCTTTACGTTCCCGACACTTCACTGATTTGCACATTCACGGCTCTCTCTCTCTCTCTCTCTCTCTCTCTCTCACACAGACTCGATCTCGCAACGATTGTGACACGAGGAAAAAATAGGGCACAAATCGACGGCGATATCGACGCGCGAACACGAAATTCTAACCTGATTGTATCTCGTTAATCAATCACAGAGCCGAGTGTCGCGCGACCGTCGGCGAGGATCGCGACGTCCGCGCGACGTTCGTGCAAAAATCGCGCGCGAGGGATATACCCGGAGCTTTCTGACGCGAGATCGCGGTCGCGACTCCACGTGCCCCGGTCCGCGATGCGACTCGGACGGCTCGAAAGCTCGCCTCGAAAACCCCGCGCAAGCGTGCGGTGGTGCGGCTCGACGAAGCCAATCCGCGTAAGCACGTCTCCGTAGGGTTGCAAAGCGGAAGAGAGCGGGAGTGCGCGCGAGCAAGCGAGCTCTTTCCCTCTTTCTCTCTTGGGGTGAGCCCATCGTCGCGCCGTCGTGAAAAACCACCGAGTGCATGCACTTTAGTGCGCGCACTGCACGAATGGAGAGACGAATGCGAGAGCGCACACTGGGACGGGTGTTCCGATCCTTCTACGCGTTAAATCTCCCGATTGTCGGCACGGGTAACAAATCGCGTCTCCATGTCAGCTTGACGATGTTAGATTTTCGTATAACAAGGGCTTCCCCCCGAATGTTTGAACAGAACGGAGATCTGCGGAAGATTCTCGTATAAAGCAGATATATCCATTCCGTGCGTATCGCGTTGCAACGATTAGCAACGAGGCTCGCGGTTTCTGCGTAGTCTGAAAATGCCGTGTTTTCACGTGTTTTTACGTGAGGAAAGGAAAATTGCACGTCAATTAATTGCCATTGCCCGTATAGTTGAAAATATGGTCGGCATTAAAATGATCCAACTCTCCGAATTCGGCGGAGATTTTTATTCTTAAATTCCGCGTAAGACAACGAGACGACGCGCGTTATATTCAGAGTGTATCAGGCGCATCGATTTTGTGGGACTCGATTTATTCGTGTGAAAATACACACAGACCTCTAGATCGAAATAACTCTTGGCTTTATTAGCACGCTGGTCTATGAAACGAGACCGACGTTATTATCGAAATGCGTTCGAGCTACGAAAATCGCAAGACTCGCAGACGGATAATTCGCTTTAGAAAATAGCACGCATCGCGGCGACTGCCAGCAATTTTGACGATTCACCTTGACAATTCGTCGCTCTTCGCGCGAGGTGCCAAGCAAGGCGCTAATAGGCACGACGAAAGTCGAAAGACGCAAAAGATGTTACCGCGAGGTTCCATGAGGCGGCTCGTTCAATGACCGGATCATCCTCCTTTCGGACAGCTCCCTCCTGCCCGCCCCGCTATTCTAGCTAGTATCGATCTAACGTTTATAGGACAAAACGTAACCCTCATTCACATCTAACACCTTCGCTCTCAACAATACTGGTACGTCGCACGTTGTTTATATTGCCCGATCTATAAATATACCGAGGTGGTAGAAGTGAGGAAATTCGATTAACCAATTCGCCATATAAACGGACAATTTTGCGACACGCTATAGGAGACAAATTGCAGTAAATTATGGCTACTCCGCTGAATAAGAAGGCGTAAAAATTCTCTACTAGTAAAATTAATTAAATTAATGACCACGATGAAAGTTATTAAAGAATAATGCGTGTTCCCATTTCGAAGAGTTACAAAGGACGACAGCTATTCATCGCGTTCACGAGGAGATTCTCATTGGTCCGCGTATATCGAAGAGTTTCGATCAATTAATTTCCGATTAATTTAAAATCGAACTAATGTCGAATTTAAATCAGCACGCATCACTGGAACAACAAGCCGAAATGTCGAACTGGAGATTTCAGCTCATCATTCGATGTGTCAAATACTTCGTGACGCAATACGATTATAGAGGAGAGGGTATCCCTTCTTGTACATGCTGGACGTGGCAATGGATATCGCGCGAATATATCGAGGGATATCTCAAGAACGCGAAAAGGGGCGAGCCGATAGGCTGGAAAATCTTCTATGAGAGGCCGAGTATATCTCTTCTTATGCTTGAAGGAGCAACGCCGTTTTTAAAATGACGAGGACGGCGGTATATCTTGTAAAAGGAAAGTCCTTTCTTCGCTAGATAACCGCATCACAATCGAAAGTTGGTCACTGCGCACGAATAACGTTCGCACGAACCGTGCCTAAAGTACAACTTGCGAACAAACCAAACCAACGATATCGTCTTTTATAGAGTCCTAGATATAAATAAATAGGAGCGACATTGAGTATCGATATGTCGATATAGTCGCTCGATACGTATCTAAAGCTGGTCATCTTGTTCTATACGATAATATTTAAAGCAAGCGTGTGAGGAAGTGAAAGAAGGAAGATAGGATAAGAGAGGTTAGGCTGCAAGAGGAAAAATAACGTCAATAATTAGCCTGAGTAAGAATACCCTTCCCATGCTTTGTAGTTACTCATTATAACTCAGTGTGTTAAAGAAGGTCTTCTCGAGTCGTGATATATTAAAATTACAATAGAAACAGTATAATTCTGAGGAAACATAACGCCCACTACGATTTAAGACAGCCGATCCTGCGAAGCAATGTTGCTTCTCCATTTATATCTAGGACTCTAGTTTCTTGCTGTTACTTCCCGAATATGATCATGAAACGCGCAGTGACTGCGGATTTTTCGTCGATTAGTAAATTCGATTACTTCACACTACGCTGGAAGTTAGAACGTAGAATTTTTCAAACAGCTCGCGTTCCATCGACAATCCCCGTGTATTAATTTGCAGAAATTGCAAGAGGAATTTTTTTTTCAACGCAGCACACACGCGCACAACTGCAAAACCGCGCGAGTTATTTCACATAAATGCCTGCAGTGCGGCTCGATATGATCGGCAGAGATGTAACACGCTTTATGAGTGGGAGTCGAGGGGATTAGAGAGAAATCGGATAAGTAGACGGCGACGAGCGGCCACTATGGCGGTTGATATAAAATTGCGCGGCTGACCAGATAGGTGAATGGCGGTATCATTGCGGTCGAGGAGGTCGACGGAGCTTGCGGCCAGCCTATAGTCGCTCTCCCTCCCTCTCGCTCGCTCGCGCGCGCGCGCGCCGGTAAAGTCGCCCGACGACCTCCGGGGTGTAATTTAATTCAAGGGTCGGATGAGCAAAGATAGATATAGGCGCACGAAAATGGGGGTATACGGCGAGGATAGACGAGGTAGAAACGGCGAGCGTGGTAAAGAGGCCGGGACGAGGGGTTGGACGGCGGGTGAAAAAGGGGAGCGTTAAGTGACCGTGTCGAAGGAAGAGAGAAGAGAACGTTCTTCGACCGAAGTCGGTATGTAGGAGAAGGTGGAATCGTCGTAGGGGGTTGGGGGGTGGAACGCCCGAGGCAACGTGATCAGCGGCAGTGCGAGAAGGGTGTCGAACGAGGCCTGAAACAGCGTCACACAATGACGTCGAGGGAAGAGAATAATGTTTGGATTCGCGCTATCAGCGCGAGGAAACGCTCGACGATGTCGAAGGTCGGGCGAGAGAAGATATTTCCCTTCGGCCTATCCTTTATCTTTCCACCGGAGAAGCCGAGATTCCCGCGCGAGGGTGAACCGCGGGAAGGAGGCTTAGCTAGGAATATTTCGAGACTCGACCACATTTCTGCTTAAGAATTCGCTACGCTCCTGTTCCTCTTCGTCTCCTCTAACAGATGTCTGCTCCCTCTTGGGACGCAGAGTGCCGTTTTTTCAATCGCTACGATATACCACCCCACTTTTTCGCGCGTCTCTCTCACTTTTCGAATGGGCTGATAAAGCTCGTCGTGCGCGCACTTTTGCACTTGTATTAGGTAACATCATGGTCAATATAGTCGTCATTGTCATCTCGTTAAATAAAATAAAATTTTGTATAAGTATCAAAAGGAGCGACATTACTTATGGCTACCCCTAATACCCGTAATGTCCCTAATACCTCTAATACATATGTATCGCTGTAGGTGTGAATAATCAGAGAGAGAGAGAGAGAGAGAGAGAGAGATGATCCGTCGCACCTAATTAATGGGACATGACGGATGCTGACCCGATAGCACGTGTCCTCACCGTGGCGTGGATAACGACTATTAAGTGGACGTTAGCGGGTAAGCCTGTTCGCGACGTTAACGTTGTCCGCTTATAAATGGCGGCATGAAAAATCGCGACTAGCCACGGAGATTGCGCACACGACGTTTACGCGAGTTAACACCCGCGCCTCAACACTTACCACGTACTTACATCGCTTACCCGGAACAAACACGCAGATAATTACAGCGAGCTTGAAATGAATTCGAAGGTATTCTATCGTTAAAACGCGATCGACGAGTGAGATGACGTACGACGCGACGAGAGCCACAACGGGGGACGCGTCTGCATCGTCGTGAGCTCTGGGCGCGTTACACGTGCAACAAAATACCGTTTTCTGCATTTGCATCTCGGGAAATCGGAGCGTGACACTTGTGGGCGGAATATAAATTGCGTCGGATGGTGGAAGACGGCTGGTGGATTCTCGCGCGGCTCGCGATCGCCATTATACGCACGCGATACACGCGGTATAAAAAATGTAATGCGGCTCGCGATCGACCATAAAGCAATTCCATCCCGTACGACGCTCCGACGACAGGATGCTTTACGTCGCCCGATGACGGTTATAAAAATGATGGTCGGATTTATTGGCTCCTCCGTGGATTCGTCGGCGACCTAACTTCGCGGTATATCCTACTCACCGAGGAATGATGATGAACGCGACCGGCCCGGCGAGAAGGTTCCTCCTTTCGGCGCGCGGCCTCTACGCCAGCTGGGTAGCAAAAAGAACAGCCCCGTCGTCTTTATTCCGCCGAAGCGAATTTCGACCGCACGGCAATAATTCTGACGCGGAAATACGCTTACGCGTGACCTTAATACCGCGCGGCCGGCTGCATGCGAGATACGAAATAAAAGCCGGGCAAGTGCGATGCATAACGTTAAAAATAGATATTAACGAAAAAGCAGTCGCATGCGCCGGGAAAAATTTAATCGGACCTCTTCCTTCCCCTCGCTGTTACTTCCGCTAAAGCGGACGGAGCACGATATGGAAGCGCTATAATCGTTTACGCGATAATCGTTTAAATGCGAGTCGGCGCATTGTTAAATACGACACTAGCTAGGTGTGGTGCTGTTCTACATATTCGGAGCTTCGAAAGTTCGGTACTACTCGACGTTTGTTCGACGAAGTTCGATGATCCGAAGTCGATTTATACGAAGCTTCGAACTCCATTCGAAGATTCGAAATATCGGGGCTGCTGATAGAATGAATTTTGGAGAGTGCAACAAAATGCTGCGAAATTAGGAATCAGTTTGCATTAAGATGTCTTAAAATGTCTTTTACATTTTCCGATTAATTTGTGGTTTAAACTGATGTAATGCGAAAATTGTATTTTTCTATTAGTGGTTAATCGTTAAATTGAGGATTTTGTAGTGATAACTTAAAATAATTTAATGATTAATCATGAAGAGAAAAATATAATTTTTATATTATATCATCATCAGGTTAAGCCACAATTTCAGCAGAAAATGAAAAACCGCGCAATTTTTTTGATTTTCTGAAAAATTCTGGACTTATATCGTATTTAAGGAGACCAGATTATTAGTTTATTTAAAGAATCAAGGAGTCTTTCTCGACGATCAATGTCGGCACTATCCGCAATCCGGCATAATCTACATCGCGCTACCGCTTCCTACCATCCAACGATGCATTATGCGTCGGATTCTGTCCACCGTAAAGTCGTGAGCATTCGTGATTGCTCTATAAAAACGACGATATGCATAACGCATATACACCCCACCTCAGCTGTCTCGCTCGCCGAGAATGGACTGGCGACGATGATCGTAAATTTGCAAAGCAGAAACGCATCGCTACGGTGACCTCGCAAGACGGGGTAAATGCGAAGGAAGGATGCGGATGACTTTGAATCGGACTCGTGGGTGGGCGTCTCCGGTCGTATTTTTGTAAAATTCAAGCCGGCGTAAAATCGCGATTTACGAGCTCCCGGCTTCGCAAAGTAGCTCGAGCGAAGTGCTTGACGAAGATTCGGACTTCGCCAGGGCTCTATCATCTGTATTTTATCGCTAATACGCATCAACTGTATACACACACGGAAGTACACTTGCGCTTACGTGTTTGATGTTTGCTTAAATCCAAGTAAAATAGCCCCCGGAGACATCGAAATGGAATTACCTGAGGGCCGCCTTCAGCTTCAGAATCGGCCGAGTGAAAAAGGGAAGGAAGAGGTGAAGATAGCGAGAGATGGAGAAAAAGAGAGGGAGAAAGGGTCTCGACGGACAAAAGCGGCGGTAACATCTCGAACTAGCAAATATTGAATTGAAAAAGTGGAATTCAACATAAAATCAATATCTATTACGTTTTCTCCGGCGAACGTCGTCGAGCACTCGTGTATTTATCGATCAAAATTGCGCCTCGCGTGCTCCTCGACAAACTCGGAAAATCCCGCGGTAAATTCGCTCTTCGACTTGCCCCGACGCTGCGAATGCAATCCATTAAGTTTGTATTGTTTGCATATTAATTTCCTCACCGAAGTCAGCACGGTCGAGCAGCAATAACGGCCGGAGTGGCGGAGAGATCTTAGCGCCGGCGTCTAGCAAAAGTTGAGAACGACGATAACGGGGTCTGCTCTTCGGCACGACGATAGCGCTGAAAGCGCGAACGACCTTTCTCTCTTTATTTTAACCACGATTATCGCCACTTCACACGTTAAACTTTCTCGCGAAATTCCCCGGCAACTCTCAGGAAAAGCAAGTTTTCTCGCTTGTTTCGCAATGCGTTTCGAATGCGTCACGTTAATTGCATGAGCGCATTATAGTGTCGAATTTCACGTTTCAGCCGCCGCGATTGTTTCGAACGGTCGAAATTTTGGCGAACCGATGCGAGGCCAGCAACGTGCACTTGGCAGGGTTACAGTAAACAACGTATATACGTATACCTAGAGATTATATCTTTGAGATATCCTTGGAAGATCAAGGATACACGCGAACTGCCGATACAGTTATATATCCCCCCGTGCCTGCAAAATATCCGATTGTCGGGCGAAAATAACGACCGTCCACCGATTTATGTATCGTGAATTTTTGGTGAAATTTCTAAACGCGTCTTCGATCGTCGGGCGCGTTGCAACGGGACAGCGTCGTTCGATGCGGATGTCGCGTGTGCGTAGGTGGAGCAGGACGATTTCGCGTGGGTGTGCCAAAGAACGGACGATGCGGTACGTACGCACCCTCGAAGAGTGCGTAGCAGCGTGTCTAGCTTATTAACGGCGTCACAGCCCGAAATGTAATAAGAACGATAACAGGCTCGCGCAGAAGTCTAATCTCTCTGGTTCGATAATTGAAAAGGAACGACAGCGTCTCAGATGAGGCGTCATGTACGCGTTCCGTTATTTACGAAAAACTTCTTGTTTACTCGAGGAAATCTCCCCTGCCAACGTTGAACACGTCGAGTGATAATTGTTACTGCATCATAACTTGTTGACACGTGTCACGCAATTCTCACGAGACTACTGTTTCCCACGATTGAATTTCGATCGCTGTATCACTCTCCGATATCACCTTGCATTTTTGCGCACCACGGGATATTACAATAGTCATTTGCAAATAGTTCAGCATTACGAGGTGTGTGTGTTGAGTGAACGGAGCAAATGTCGTCCTGGGAATGCGATCATTCCGACTTCGTCAAGGTCCGCTGTCAGGTCGAATTCAGCGCCGACGCGAATTCTTCGGAAGTTTATCGCTTGGCCGAGACCAGGTCGCCGGTTGCAAGAGCTTTATTAAAATATTTCTCCCTCTCCTATTATCCCCCTTCTAGTTCATTCGCGATCCTAATAGCGCAAATTCGTGGAGTGCTGTTCGCCGGGTAATTTACCAAATCGCAGAAGATTACCGCGTTCTCTGTGGGGAGGTTCATCAAGAGAGTCGTTTACATTAATCGTGTTGCAAAATGCAGGAGAATCGAGAAGCAGGTAAGAAGCGGGGAATGAGGGAGGGTGGTAAAAAAGAAGCAAAATTACACGAAAGAAGGATAAACTTCTTACAAGAAGCGAAGGCGGATGAAAAGGGGGAAATTTCACGATGAAAGTAGAACGAAGACGATCGCGAGTGAATTTCATTATGAGCCATCATCATTCGCCTTACGACCGATTAATATTTAAACCGTGGCTCTCGCTTCCTTATCGTCAGGCAAATATGATAAAATGAAGCGGGACTTAATCGCAGTTACAACAGTGGGTAATTTACCGACATAAGCCGCAGTTGTATCGGATGCTTTGGCTGCAAAGAAAGTTTCAAAGGAGTGCTGGCGCCCACTAGGTGGTTGCAGCGCACAACTTCAACAACATTATCGATTTTTGGCGAACTATACCATTTCATTTCAAAACGCGAAATGCGAACAAAATATCAAGAACAAGAAAGAGATGCATTTCCTCCGACCGATACATCGCAATAAAAAAAACACATGTAATGGAAAATAAAAACTTATGGAATTTATTGCACCTATTAAGCAACAGTTTGCTCTTTTTTCTTCAAATTGTTATGAAAGTATGACAAATGCAACGATAATCCCAGTGCCATTTTACGTCGCGAAATCGTATCACTTCAAGGTTTTTAATTTATTAAGAAGATAAGATACCGATTAGATAGTTTGGGTATTTATTAAATGGGAAGCGTACAATGAGCAACGTACAGTAACAGACGTGAAGAATAAGCAGCGAGAAGCGTGAAGTTCTAAGACGAGAGACAAGAGAAAAAACGACGAGAGAGTGAGTCACTGAGAATTGTAATTGAATCATTATTTTAAATAAGCTGTTTATTTATATTTCCATTATCAAATAAAGCCTATTCTAACCAAATAATACAAAATTAAGGACTCAGTCGAGATATCTTTATAATTAGGAACATTACCGAGATATTCTTATAAAATTGGATGCGCGTCAAAATAGAACAAGTGGGACGTGCAACATAAACTCCGTGACAAAAGGTAAGAAACGAAAAATAGGACGCCATTAACGTGTGTTTGAAAAATTATTACACGGTATTACTTTTAGAAGATTCACAAAAGGACGCTACGTAATAAAATCGAGCGATTGTAAAATTAAGTGATCAAAATGGAGAATACGATAAGAGAACTTGGACAGATTGAAAAGATAAGATTGAGAATTGATAGTAGAAAACCTTCTGCTATCGCAGCACTATATAAGTTCATTTTTGAAAAAACGGGAGATCACACACAGAGGGAACGTCTTAGAAACTTTAAAGGCTTTACTTTTGAAAAGCATGTGCCAACATTTGAAGAGAAGTTGAAATACGCAGAAAAATTACAGCCAAATGATCTTATATATTGTTGTAAAATTCTTGGTTTGGACCATAACGGAATAAGAAAAGAACTAGTCACTCGAATTTTCAATGGCCTAATGAATATAAATACTCTAGTACCTCTAGCTAACAATCAACATGATACAGAAAAAAACAGTAAAATAGATGAAAGAGACAATGAGGAAAGAGAGGAGGGAACTGATACAAAAGAACAAAATGAAGACGTACCTCAGAGTAGCACGCAGGAAAATAAACAAACGAATATAACCGATGAAGATATGGAAATTTCGATCCAATTTTTTAATGGCAGTGATGAGTATCCTGTAGAAGAATGGATAAAATACATTGAAAATGTAAGTGATGTATTGAAATTAACGGAAAAACAGAAACTATTATTCGCGAAGTTATTGCTAACGGGACTAGCTAAAATGTGGGTAAAAGATAAAGCTGACGTCAAATCATGGACAAAATTGAAGACTGTTTTAAAAGAATTGCCCAATGAAATTAATAACAATAAATTGCGTAAAAAGTTGGTTGAACGAAAAATGGAAGAAAACGAAACAGTACAGGATTACTACGTAGCCATGAAAGAGTTGGCAAAAAATCAGATAAAGCCAGAAATATTTATTCAGTATGTAATAAATGGTATACCGGATGACACGGATAATAAAGTGATACTATATGGAGCCAGCAACTTGGAAGATTTCTCAAAAAAATTAAAGTTATACGCGGAGAAAGGTTATACGCGCAAGGAATAGGAAGGAATAAAAAAAAGATAAAAGGTTCGATAGAAGGATAACTTGTCTACATAGTAAAAAATACATAATAACAAATTTTATGTTAAATTTAACACATTTTACATGTCCCAAATGTTCCACTCAAATTTTTGTGTTAATTTAACACAAGGTGAATATATCGAAAAGTAACACAAATATTATGTCAAAAATTAATACAAAATTAATACGTTAATCAACACTGAAATATAAAATGTGTTATTTTAACACTTATACATGTTGAATATTTGACACAACACAAAATGTTAACACTTTGCGGGCCGCGCATTTATCGAAGCGCCGTTACGCTGCCGCCGGCGAGATTCACGCAGGTTCTACTGCTCGCCAACGGTGATATTTACGCAATTTTTCGATACATAAGTAGTTGGTATATAATTATTATTAAAGAAGGCACTAAAATAACTGTTACACTATTTTTATTCCAATTATATTTTTTAATTTGTACTAAACCGTTTTATTTAAAAAATTTAACTCCTAGGATCCATAGTTCTAAAAGATTTTAATAATAGACAGTCTGTTGAATTGGGAGAGGAAAACAGTTGAAAACAATGTTTCCTGATCGTCAAACCATCACGCCAGCGTGATAGCGGCCGAAAGTCGTTGGCGAGCAAAAGTCACGCCAGCGTGACAGCGGCCGATAACCGTTGGCGAGCAAAAGTCACGTCAGCGTGACAGCGGTCCGCAAAGTGTTAATATAACATGAATCCAATATGTTAAATTGACACATGGATGTGTTAAAAATTTAACATTATTTAACATAAAAATTTTAACAAGGATCGATTTTAACACAAATACAAAATATTTTTACTATGTAAGATAGGAGAAACATGAAAGAAAGATCAGGTCTGTTGCTGAAAGCAGAGCAGAAAACAAAACCCAGAAGTGTAATATTACAACTGCGAAGCAACAGTAATGTAAATATTATTATAATTATAAATATACAATAAGAAGTAAGAAAAATAATGTAAAGAAAGACGTAAAATTGTAAGACGAAAGACGTAAAGCTGTTAGAAACGAAACGAAGAGAGTACGAACTATTAAGACAGACTGTAATGAGCTATTGCATTATATGTACTTTACCTTTTACGTTTCGTTATTATCGTTACGTTATGTTATTCGTTATTATTAAATAAAATGTATTTTAGTCGAACCATACAAATATTTTCGAGTAGATTAATTGAGAAACTCAGTCAAATGTTAAATATATATTTTTATACGAGATTTGTAATTTTTATGATGAAAACAGTTGAAACTTTTGTGTGTCTTATGGCCTCTGTTAAACTACAAACTACTATAACCACCACTGTAAACACAACATTAAAGTCCTCATTAACGTATCAATTATTTTAACTGCGATATATGCAAATGTACACGAGTATTACATATTTACGGACCATACCGATGTCATGACGATAATTACGTTAACGATTTATTTGCGTTTGAATAACCTATAATCACACATAGGAACGTGCAAGCTCTTTCGCATTATATAAACAAATTATGATATAAAGAACGATAATTTTTTTAAGTCTACCAAATGCCTACCAAATGTATGCCTATAACTTTATCGTGTAAACTCGCTTTGCACTCAAATTATAATTCGTCTCATATGCGTCCTAAGGTCTGCCCAAAAACGAAACTAGTTATTGATTAATTATACGAAATTTCATTACGCGAAAGCGCAGTGACTTTAGTTATACAGTGCTGTTACAGTGTATTCAGTGATTGCAATCGCGTTAATTTCGTTTAGTTAGCGCAAAGTGTAATATTAAGAGAGGACGCTTGAAAAACTGATACTTTATATACTTATATATTATATACGTTAAATCGATTGCCATTAATTCGAATATTCGGGACAATATCTCAGTGCAGCATCTCGACGTTGTATATATTACTTCGATTTCGCGGAAATAAAGTTTCAGTTGCAAGGTATTTCATCGTATCAGAGGGCATCGCATATCCGACAATATCAAAGCCTGTCTCAAACCTGTATCAACGTATTCACGATATATGTAAAATCTTACCGTCCGTCTTGTTTATTAACGTGCACTCCTGGCTTACGGATAGCCGCTAGAGACTCGCCGCGCGTTAACTTGACACCGTTAGAATTTAGAGAGACGCTCGCTTGAAAAATTAATACACTGTGCAGCAAGACTGCGGTTAATCGGAGCAACCTCGATAACTCTCGGCGTAACATCTCGAAGGCGCATCCCCTGCAATTATCGAAGTGCCGCTGCAGTTGCCTTTCTTCCCGCGAAAAACGAATTAAAGGGAGGATTGCGAACGTCAATATTCCCTCGGCGCGACGTTAAGCTAAAAAGCTCGTCCCTACTGCAAGAATCGTCCGATATTGTGCCCTGCAACATTTTTCGCCCGCGACCGCGACGAGTCACGGAATCGCGCACCTGCAACTTACAACTATCGACAGTAGCCGAACGCCGAGCGGGGGAAAGCTTTCCGTGTGAAACTCACCGACGGACACTTGGATTGGAAATGTGGGGGTGGACTGAAATGTCAAGAGTCCCCTCCGCCGCGAACCGAAGCCCTTAACCCCTAAACTCAAGACGACAAAACTATTTCTCCGTGTTAATCCGGTTTTTCTCCGCCGTGGGAATCGCCTTGAGGGATAAATCCAAGAAGCACCGTGCGGAGATTTATTTTGCCAACTGGTAGCGCGAATCGCGCGGAATAACGCGAACTAACGCGACGTGTGTATCCACTTTAGCAGCGCGTTTTCCGCGCTCGTATCACCGTCTGAATAATAAACGACTTACGTGAATCGGCAGGGCATATTCACTTGAGTTCCCCGTGTCTCTCTCTACCGATTGCATAAACTACTACGTATTACAGCGGTCGCAAACAGACGGAAATGTATTTCCATCGCGAATCGCGGATAGATAAGGCGGTAATTCCCTTTAGCGGAATTACAGCAACCATCCGATTCAGGTGAATGAATAATGGACCGGGGATTCGATTGATCACAACCAATTTTCTGTCACATTCACTATTTCCATTTCCGGGCATACGACCGAGCCGCGTCCGTCCGTGGAGAGATCAAAGTAACGTATCGCCGTTTCCGGACGTGCAGGTACTGAAAGTACAATACATATTTCACGTGTATCGCGCCGACACAATTATTAATACGAACGGCACGAACGGGGAATTACTTCATCGGCCGCGCGTTTGATCGCGCATTCCGCGCGGCAATTTATCGTGCGATTCCGCCAAATGCAGCGATTTGAAAAATAGCCCCGGTTAAAAGAGCGGCTCCAGCTAACCAGGCAAAACGGCCGCGAGAGACAATCGATCTATTTTCGCAAAAAGGGAAACTGCGACGCCGGCGAAAAACGTTACCGGATGGAAAATGTCGGCCGTCATTGCGGCTTCGCACAATCCGACGGCACTTCGAGCCTCCTCGGGAGAGTATTTTGCCCGACGTAACATCGATCAAAACGCTCCGCCCGTCTCCGCGTGGAATTGTGAAATTTCCCTTTAGGCGACCGCGATATCTTCGTCCGACCGCGCATCTCTCCGAGAGAGCGGAGATGTGTATAATGATTTGATTCTCGTATGCAAAATCATGAGTGCGGAGAAGGGGGGCTAATTCCGGAAACGAGTCTCGTCGACGGTTTCCACGGCGGCGGCGGATACAACGTTAGTTCGCCACAGGCGGATCGAATGGCTTGAAAAGCGCGGGCCATCCAATAGCCTTCTCACGATCGCGGCTGTGTTTTCGCCGGCCTCATTTGCAAGTCTAAAACACGCGCGAACGGGAACAATAGGAATGTTACATATTATTTGAGCATTGACGCCAGCCGAGTTCGGCTTGTTACTCCAAAACCAATATTCGTGAAATATCATAAAATATTTTCCTTCCAGTGCCGAGTGACATCGCAACTTCCTTGCTTACACGTGAATTTTGCACAAGAATTTCCATTTCGAGCACTGTAAATAGGATATCTAAGATTTAATTTAAAGAGAGGAAAAGACAAGTGAGGAGGTTCAATTCCTAGCTGAAACTGAATTTTTCGTAACGTAATAAATAGAGTCATTAGATTGCTTACTGGTTCAGTTGGCAAACGAAGAAAAAATATTTCGCCGGAACGACAAATTATTTTAACAGCAAACTGTTAATATAGTGACAAAAAGCAAAAAGATTGGTTACAAGGAAAAAAAGAATCGTGCTGTTGTAACAAAACGTTGTTGCGACAGCGATAAAATTTCGTTTGCATAACCGAAGATTAATAATCTCAACAAATATTTTCGCCGTCGCTATGTTAACAAATATTTTGCTGTTCCGGCAAAATTGTTTCTTCCGTGCAGTTGGGCAGGGAATTTAAATTAATAATGAATATTACTAAGATTCAAAGGTCGTTTCATACGCGGAAGGCTGTGTTCCGTTTATCCGGAAAAATTCGGTATGTTTCGCATACGCTGTAGATATACTCTCCCTCCCACAATTACAATAATAATATAACATGATTAATATTTAATAGCACTAGAACATCCGTAGTTGGCTCCTAATGGCTTTATAGCCGCTAATTTACCTTTCATCGGAGCCGTCATATTTTAAGATTTGAAAGGAAAAAGACTCTTTGTTCTGGTCCTTGATTTATGAAGAAAAACCTCCAAACTATCCGCGAATATGTTAACAAAATTAAGGACTAGGTTTCGCTACGCTACCTACGTGATTTCTCATGAAATAAAGACAATGAGATCTCTCGTGCTACACCGTCATGATAGCGAGGAGTGTCTATCGAAGCGGAATAATTCCCTTTGGGAAAAAATACATCTATGTTGCATTTCAATTTCAGGGAACACGAAATATAAGAGGGACAAAAGCGAGATACGGAAAGAAAGAAACAGAAAAAAATAGAGAGAGGGGGGAAGGAAGAAGAAGAAGAAAAGGAAACCTATCTTTATTAGCCGCGATACGTGACGGCCCGAGAGAGGTCATCGATAGTATTCGGAAATAAGAACGACGTCCGAAATAGCTTTTTCTTACCTTGCACATGCCTGTCCTTGTCCATTTCCTTCGCGGGATGAGAGCGAGCGCACCACCGTCTCTCCGGATCACTGCATCATGAAACTTTCCAACTACGAGCGATTTTGGGGCGCGAGTGTATCGACTTTAACGAATTTTCGAAAGGTGTGCGCATCTGTCGCGGGAACTAATCACCGGCCTGCGAGAGGCCCGCTGGTAGTAAGGGGGTCCCCCAACGCGGTTATCGCAGAACGATTCGCCCCGAAGTGTGGTCCGCCGTTCGCTCTCCAACTATTTAAATCCGAAATCGATGATACCATCGGCTGCAAAATTCCGGGGCCGATGCACGGGCGCGTGTGCTCTCGATTCGCGCGCGCGTCTGTCGTCCGTTCGATAGATCACAAATTAAACGGCGCAGCGCGAAGAGACTCGGAATGAAACCGGGAAAAACCGTTGTCGGGCCAATCGCGTCACATTCTTCAATCTAACGTGACGTGCGTGCGCGGTGACCGGATCGCGATTACGTGGACGAATTTGGCATTTGCGTAGGACTTTTTCAGACGCTTTTTCGAGCGACAGCATTCACATCTCCCCAATGCGTCAATATGGCTTCCCGCTCGCACCTAAATTCGACAAATTATTAGTGATTGCCTCATTTGCCCTTTCAATCGTGTCGCAGCAACTACAGGGGTCAAGTACACTGAGAGAAAAACAGTATCTAAAAACAAACGAATGTTTCTTTAGTAGTCTCCTTACACGATATTTACTTAAATCTAAATTAACTTTATTTAAATCGAGCAAACGATACTCGGCTTAAATAAGGAGAATTTAGAGAATTAAGGAGAATTAAAGATCGTGCAATCCACCAGAAAAATATTCGTTTGTTTTTAAATATTTTTTTCTCAGTGCATCAATTAAATGTCACAAATAAGATTCCTGATGATACACACAAACACTTTTCCTTCATTTCTTTTCGTTCGTATTTCTTTCTTTTCTTAATTTTTATGTAATTGTGAATTCGAAAACATTTTTATCGCCAAAGAAAGATTGGAAGCGGTACTTTCAATGAATTTCGACCTTGCGTTCCAACGTCAATTGAAATTGCCGGATAGACTTGACAGTTGAAGTGACAGAAGTTCGCCGTAAATGTAACGATTCCGGAAACTGCATTCGAGCGCAGACGTTCTTAATTTATGTCACGCCCTGACGAATTACTAATTTGCGGTAAGAAGCTGGCGTTCGATCAGCATTTCTGAACACCTACTGTAGGAGTTGAGAAACAGTTGCGGATCATTAACGGGAAGCTGAGGGAAGACCGTAGGACGGACCAAATTGGGAGCTACCCGAGGGAACGGTCTTCGTGTCGTAGAAGTGAAGGAGACTTGGAATTGGAAACGTGCGTTTGGCGTTTTCGGGAAAAGTTATGAGGGAAGTCGCGGAGATGTCGAGAAATGTATGATTTCCGCGACTCTAGCCGACCAAACGGAAAAAACCTATTATCTCCTCAAGGATGTCATTCTTGTTATTTATACAGCATGATTTTCTGTAAATCTTGCTAAAACTCGACAGAAAGTATAAGAATCTATCATGGAACCATAGAAAGAAAACTTATAAAAAAAAACAAAAAAAAATCGACCGATTTAGAACTGAACAAAACACATAAAATTAGAATTTCTAGTCAAAAAGTTTAGGTAAGTCGCGACATAAAAGCCATAATAAACACACACGCACACACACACACACACAAATGACTAATTCCTAATGGATTAAACACAGAGCTTGGATTAAAAGTGACGTGAAAGGAATGCGAGGGAAACGACATGTGGGCTCTTATGTTACAATTGACAAGCAGCTCTCGCATGTGATCTTCTTACAGACAAATCTATCGTCAGCCACTCCGGCGCTTAAAATGCGCGATCTCGAAAACGCTTTAAAGGAAAGAGAATAGGGGAGAACACGAAACGGATACCGTAAAACGCGCGGCCTATACTACACGGAAATATCGCGTAGAACGGAGGCATCGTGCATTATGGGCGTTTTTATATTTCCAGGTAAGCTCTCGCAACTAAAACGGTTAAGCAGAAAGTCTCCGAAATTCTGCACACCGTTGAAGAAACACGAAAAGAGGGAAAATAACGATGGGCATCGACGGAATGTATGTATAAATGTGCGAGACGAAAGGAGGAGAAACGAAGCGATCGAGAACGAAACCGGCGAGAGAGACATCGTTTTACCGAAACGCGATCGACCTGGAAACAAATTCGTTTTCCGCCCAAGTATTTGCTCCTCGTTTAGCAACACGACTGTCAGAGATTGCGAAGGGGAAGAAAACGTGACCGAAAAGTAAAATTTGGGGGCGCAAAAGGGTTGAAACACGACGACGCACGCACGCACGAGACTCAAGCGAACGGCCGGTGCGTGATCGGTGTTTCAATTTTTCCGGCCTCGGCGCGATCTCTAATCAGGGTAAAGCGGGGAAGGAGAAGAAGAGAGCAAGGCGGGAGGAAAAGAAAAAAAAAAGAGACAGAGGCAAAAAGAGGATGCACGACAGAGTCGACGGCAGAGTCACCGGAGTTTTCACTGGCGAGACGGAGGGGCGTCCGTGGGGGTGCTGGCGGATGCATCCACCGCCAGGAACGACGAAGAAGGGCGAAGTGACGAGGGTAAGGAAGGGGGTAAGCAAAGAGAGCGCAAAGAAGAGTACACTTCGCACGCGGCCACCACAGAGCAGAGAAAGAGCGGCGAGAGCAGCACGAGGGTGACGAGGTGGGTTTGAAGCATCGGACGCGTGTGCGAGATACGTGCGTTCGCGCCGATTGGTAAGCGTTTTCTCTGTCCCGGATGCGATGCGGGACGCGTGATGCCGTCCCGAGGGCGAGAACGGCCTGGACCCGACTACCCGTCGTCGTGGAGTAGGTGCACTTCGACGGAGTGGCGCTGGGCTACTGACGGTCCTGACAGAGAGAGAGCCGGCCGAGCGGGACGCGGTGAACGACGACGCCGCGACGACGACGATGAATCCCGCGAAAACCTGATATGCGTGCGCACGGTAGCGCGCGAATCTCTCCGTTCGGGAGATCGGTGGACGACCATTGTCGGTCCTCTCGTCGTCATTGTCGTCGTCGACGGAACGTGCGAAGCGTGGATTATCGCGGGAAAAAGACGAAGGAAGAAAAAAGAGAGAGAGAAAGAAGGAGGTGGTGCTTTCCGCGAGAGCAAAAAGCGAGCCGGATCTGGGACCGCGATGGAGTTTCCTTTTTGTAGCAGCGTCGAGAACGAGAGAGAATATGCGGAGGACGTATGAACGGCAGTGGAAGTTAAATAAAGAGAATCGGCCGGGGAGGGGGATGATTTATTCGCTGATGATCGCGCGATAATAATGCGGGAGTCCGTGTTATAACGGGGTCGAGTGGGGTAATCGGAAATATCGGGTAAATGTGGGGCAACGCGCGTGGTACCGCGACGACAAAATGATGGCTGCTGCACAAAGCCTAGGACATGATGAAATTTTGAATATTTATGTTTTGTCATTGATCAATCATCACAACTATTCTGTTTAACTAAATATCCCGAGGGAGACCTAGATGTGGAGTTTTAGGACACCATCTAAGGTTTCAACATGCTTACTTAGGATACGGCCTGATTAATTTATACCCGAAATCTAGCTTGAAGTAACAGCGAGTGTAATGATTTATAATATAAAAATAATAAATGACACAATGAAATATCGAATCCGATCGGAATAGGACCAAGTCAACCGAGTATATGCTATTGAGGAAGTACGAAAGGAAACCTTTCAGGTTAAAATAATATTGAGAGAAAATTGCATTAACTTTTGAGGGAAAGGATGAATAGTAATAACAAGTTTAAACTTTCCGACGTTTCTCGTGTTCTCCTTTTTCGTACTTCCCAGTATCTCGGTATCCATACATAAAGCACCCAGGAAAGCTTTGCTATTCAATTGCTATCCTCGAAATACTCACGATTTTCGATCGAACTTTCTAACTTTCAACTTGCACTTGTGTAATTGGAGAAATATAACCGTCTTCCAACACTTCAATCGTGCAAGGAAGGACCTCGACTTCTAAGTGATTGCTGGATCTATCGTTAGAATTAAGGTCGCGTGCATGTTGACGTAGAGAGGGACAACACCTGTAGAATATAGAATACATTGTTGCGAAGGCAGAGAACGCAGTTTCGCGGATGAGATAATGATAATGCTTTTACGAGTCTCGTGTATCAATGTGATCAACGTGTTTTAGCATAATTTAGTTTCGCGCGCGAGCGTTATTCGTCGAGCGCGCGGATTTTAGAGCATGACTCACTCTCTCTCTCTCTCTCTCTTTCTCTCCCTCCTCTCTCTTTCTAACAACCGAAGACTTCGAGCGTTAAAAGTAGCAGGATAGGAAGAAATACAGAGAGGGTGACAGCCACGGACCCTAGATATTAATACGTATATGGTGTCGGTTCACTTTGTTGAGCAACGACGTGTAAGATCGACTCTGCCGGAGATACGCTCCCCGGCCGCTGATACTTTGTCCTCGTTGCAAGGTGAAATGCTAACTAAAGGGGATGTTTTAATGGCAAAGATAATAATATGCCTGGCCACGGTGGCTATTCCTAGACTCAGAGGTACTTGCATGGCAGCGATCAACCTGCCGTTCGGTATCTACGACGGTTGATCCGAAGAAGAAAGTGTTGTAATCGAAATATATCAACATTAACTAATTCTAGAGACACACTACGAACGCAAAAGATATGCGTCTCCTTCTTTCTCTCGTCAACGTGTAACGAATTGGAAATGTACGCACCAAAAATACCGAATTTTTCAAGATTTTTTTATATCAAGTATTTCCTCAAAACTTTAATGCTATTAAATAATTGGTGCAAAAATAATGCTATGTTGATAAATTTATTTTGAAAAGTATCTTCTCACATAAACGTTACGATATTTTTTGTTAACATATAAGTTCTAAACAATATCGTAGTGCGCACATTGACAAATTGTACATCCGAATTAATGCGCGAAATGAAATTCATCGAGTTTCCGGAAACCTTCGCAATTAAATGTCACGGTATATTATAATTAGTTCTCGTGCCTGCGAGACATAACCGACAGTAATCACGAAGAATTTCTGAGAGGGAAGGGAGCGTTCGCCAAGCACGTAGTAAAATAATATTTCATCCATCACGAGCGAATGATATCGACACGTAGTATCGCGCATATTATATCGTGCAAGATCGATATCTCGGCAATTTCTCGGCGCGATACTTAAATATAAACGAGAGTTCCTTTTGTTTGTACAAAATTCACCAAAGTGCCGTATGCCCCATAAATACGGCTCTGAAAAAGGCTGAGATCGATGCGTCCCTAAATATAAAAACTACATGTATATACGCGTGTATAAAAAGTCTACGCGAACGAACAGCTTGATGCTATCTATTACACACGATACATAGTATATATATACATGCATACGTGTACGTATATACTTTTTCACACACACACTTTTTTCAAGGATCGAACACGTTCGACCGGCGCTTCGAGTGGAAGTAACAAAAATTACAGACAGCTCAGAAAACGAACGAACGCGAAAACGCGAACGTTCGGGAAAAACGGGCGAAACTTCGGGGGCGCGAGAAAATGTCCAAATATTCCGAACGAACTGATCGAAAGACCATAAAGACCTTCTATACATATCGATGACGTCACAAGCGTCCATGTACCACCGCGTAGTCTCACAACGCGCTGCATACCCTAATTATTCGATGCATTTTCAGTTCATCGGGTGTCAAAGGATTTCTTTTCGTCGCACTTTAATCGTCCCTCACAGTTGACCAAGGGAGGGAGCATGTCGAACACGGCGAGACGTTCCCGAGAGAACGTGTTACGATTGAAATCGACGTTAGCGCGACCAAGGAGAAAGCCGAGACTTAGACACCGTTCGAATTTCTTCAGCACAGTAAGTCTTGTGTCCCGTACAGACGAGCCGGACAACAGAAAGGACGTGCACAAGTGAGTCATTTTCCTCGTCGAGCACGGCACTTCTACCGCCTCTGTTTTCGGTGCCGTGCAATTAATAACACCGGGTCAAGCGGCATACTTTTAACGAGCTACGATGAAACGTTAGGGACGGCAGGCATACACGACGTTTCCCTCCGAAACCGGAGAATTTACGGGACTCCGCGAAGCTGTGCGCACTTAACCGGAATAATAAACTCGTGCATCACGCGGGATTAACATCCCTCAGCGAGCAATTTATATCGGGATTACGGGCCGTAGAGCGATGTATAAACCGTACACATGATCGTTACGAGAAAAAGAGTGATAAGCTGACGGGTTATTCCGGCACTTTATCCCGCGTGGCGAAGATCGGGAGTCGCCCACTACCCAACTCCGGGACAAACAATTTTCTCGCGAGAAGAGAAAATTATGAACATAAAAGAGAGCATCTTTTTCGCGAAACCGAGATAAACCGTGGTAGAATCTTCGCGCATAAAACGTCAGTGGACGTTAATCGTGGATGTTATTCGAGAGAATGAGGTACTATTAGATTAGAATATTAATCTAGATTTAAGTATCCCTTAAGTCCAGCGATCCCCTTGAATTTCTTTCATCCGGAATAAAAATCGCGGTACGCGGCACGTAGAACTTCTCGATTCAAAGGAAGAGGAAATTTGTGATCATTTACGCACGAATATACCGCGGAAATTCCTTTACGTCAAATTAATAGTGATGTTTCCATTATACCAAGGGTGTCGATATAGTAGTGCTATAATACATTAATATTATATAATAAAGCATTAATGATTATAAACTTTATGGCGCGACACAATCATCGTATATCATGCCCCTCTGATAATTATCACGAGAGTAATGTTCGTTCCTCGACGCTCATCAATTACAAATTGTTGGATCAAAGGACGGGGATTAAGCCGGGTCGCGTAATGACCCGGCGTAACAAAAACGAATCGAAGAAATGGATTCCGACAGGTCGGCGTGTTTAGAGAAATCCGCGGTACTTTCGGAAAGTAGGACGGTCAGAATTAGCAAGGTCACAATGCCGATGACAGTTTGATATCGCGAGTTCGATAATTTGATATCGCACTCGCGATATCGTTACTCGCGATGTTAGTCACGGCGTGACGCATTGCTCGACGGAAACGAACGGAAAGAGTGACGAATAACACACGGATGATGATTCGAGGTGGCATTTATTATTACAGAGAAAGAGATATGAGAGCGAGCGAGCGAGTGAGAGGAGAGAAAGAGGGAATCGAACGCCATAAGAATCGTTCATTATTCTCCCTCATATTGAGGATTCCTGCGGGCCGATTAATAAATACCTTTCGGCGTCTGGCTCTTTCAGGCACCCTCTTGTCCCTTCAAGTGCCCTCGCGCGACACGTTCCTCCGCTCTCATTCTCACTCTCCCTCTCCCTTCCTCATCTTTCCCTTTCTCAATTCTCCTTTCGCCATTTCGGATTCCCCACCCCCGTTTGGCGTTTTGTGCCGAGATATTAGAGTCTAGCGAACGCCTGGAGAGAGATCCGATCGAACGCCTCCATTGGTATTCCTAATGGCGAGAAAGGATGTCGGGTTAACGTCGTTTAAAAGCACAGGCTGTCGTCCATTAATGCGCCGGTAGTTCTCGGCAAATCTCATCAACGGTTCTATTTTCGATCCCTCGTGAGCGACGACGTCGAACAGCGCTCTGTAACGAGTCGTCCTGTCGTCGTCCGGCGCGAAACAAGTTCCACGTCGGCGGGCAAACAACGCTACGCAACACGCGGACATAATATCCGGGGAGTGACTTTATTGGAACGCGCAAAAATTCGGTCCACGTGGTCTACGGGCGGAGAATTTCCGCGACTCGTGCTCGGGAAATCGAGCCAAGTTAATTATCGTCCAAATCAAGCGGCGTGGATGTCTCAAGCGAGCAAACCGGCTAACACGTCGCTCCGGACGTTACAAACGAGAAATAAACCACCGATCGAAACTTCGCGTACTAAGCTCCTCTAATATTCCGCCGTTAGATAGCAATTCCTCGCCAAATTGCCAGTAATTCTGGTTTAAACGAAACTTTACAACGTACTTACGCACAGCTCGCTCAAAGCAATTTTTTAGGTTACGCGGCCCAATAAATCTAGGCGAGCGAGTCGCTGTCGTAAAGGTAATACTTTGATGCATATTTAATTGGTACACTATATATATCTTCTAAGTAACATCCCGCCCGAGTAATCCCCGTTAATTCCTACTAATACCACGACAGACTTTGCGCGCCAAATTTCCTCGGTGATTCCCGAATCGAAATTTTATAACTACTTTCGATTCGAACTTTCTAATATCTGTAGGTTATGAAGGATTTAGATCTGTAATCCAATGTAAGTTTAATTTGGTTAAATATGGAAATTTTGGTCCTATTTAACGCCTTTAAATAGCAGAAAACACATAAAATACTATTAGTAGGTCCTAAAGAGGACTTCAGCAAAGTATTATAAAAATCTCCCGGGTTCTCTGAGAAAACCTAATCTGTTCTTCTAACCATATTGAGATAATATTTATTATTGGTTATTCAAGGAGATGATGTGTGTGTGTGCGTACAAAATAATATTGTATGAATGTACTGTAATAGAATTTAAAAATAGTTTGAAGAAGAAGAGATTTGATTTATTTATATTTGGTTTACTTATATTACAAAAAGTTAAGAAGAATTTAGAAGTATCACAATAAGAGCAACAAGCCATCCAAGCAGAATTTACAGACTTTAAATAGAAGCTGTAGATTAAATAGAATCAAAAGAGGTTATTATAGGCTTCGAAATATCTAAGTAGGCTTTATATAGAATATTGAGGTCGAAAGTAGAGCAGTTGCAGCTAGGCACGTTAAATAAAATCAAATGAGGTTCATATAGGCTTCAGAGCACCAAAGTAGAAATTGTCAGGTTGAAAGAAAGATCAAGACTTCCTCGAGTCGAAATTTTACATTCTATATTAAGTCTTCAAGTGGAAAAATAGAAATAAGTTCACACTTGTAGCATTAAAGGAGCGCAATAAATGATTCTTTAATACTACAAAGGGAATTTAATCCTTCAGATCTAAATTTTAGTTCTACATCAAATCTTCAAGTCCGAAGAAAACGGCAAATAACTTCCCTGTTTGTAGCACCAAAGGAGGACAATAGAAAATCTTTGAACACTTAATGTAGAACCAAATTAGATTTAAACTAGGATTAAGAAAATTTCGAATCGGGTCACTCGTTGATTATAAATGTGTCCGAAATTCCGAATGCTCTCGGCGACATCTTACTTTAAGGGTAACGCGGAATCGATTTCAGGTAGTCGTTCGGTTTCAGACATTCGCGTACTTCAAACGCATACCCCCTCTGTATGGACAAGTGGATTTACGAGCCGCGTAAGACCACAGCAACTTCCCCGTGGAGGAGATACATTTCGGTTAGCGGTGTTCTAACGTTAATCGAATCGCGCGCCAATCTCGTCTCGACGAGCCGACGATGAAGGTAACGGTAAACGGTCAGCTGAAGTTAGTTACAAGGTAAACCTTGCTTGCGACGCTTAATTGCCATCATAACTCGAGACAACTTAACCCCCGCCGCGGGGACGATCGTTATATCCCGACTGAATACCGCCCGACCAGCGACAAATCTCATTTTCGGTCGACGATTTTTCCGGAACAAACAACTGGAGAGCTTTGCGCTCGTTCAGAGAATTTAAGCTTTAAAAAGGCACGTCGAATAAAGTGCAATCTCGAATATTTGCAATTTCAGTTTTTAATCCAATGCGTGGACTTTTTAACGAGCAGTTGCTGAAAATATAATAGTCAGCATTCAACGCGAAGTTATTGAGCGAGTTTCAAAATAATAAAATAAACGCTAATTCGGCACGCGCTGTGGCATTAATTTGAAATGTGACGTAAATCCCAAAAGATTATTATATACAGAAAATAAAATAGGGATCTCTCTCTCTCTCGTGCAAGAAGAGCTGATAAGCTTCCGCTATAAATTTCTTTCAAACCAGAAATTAAAGTTGCCAACGTAATGTGCTCGAATCTCGATTTTAATTACAGAAAAAATTATGGGAAAGTGTGCGTATATCCGAGTTAAAATTTTAGTTCTACATTAACTTCGGAAACTTCATCGAACTTGAAGGTTCAATGGAGAATCTTGGGATATAACAGTACAGAAACTTTCCTGCTTACCTACATATAGTTACATATGATTACTCATTGTTTTTCTTTCCATATTGAGAGACTTAAAAATTAATGGCTAAATAAAATAACTTTCTCTTACCATAAACTTTGCATTATTTTTTATTAGCGTTGAAAATTTTGACGATATTTGGAAATCCAAAAGAAATGGAAAGAAAGTTCTAAAGGTAAACAGTTGTGTATTCAGAGGCACCAATAGAGAGTTAAATTTATATAAGAAGATTAACGGGAGACAAACGGAAGTGAAAAAAGCGTAGGCAGATTAAAAATGAGACCTGCAGCCTAATCAACGTTATTACATGCACAAATCGGAACTCGCGAGAATTATTTTAAATTTCGATCCAAGTATGCTTCGTATGTATTACATCTCGTAGAGGATTTTTATCGTTTAGTCTTACATGAGTCATTTTTCTAGGAAAATTTCTAGGATGTAAAACGTCCACACGAATATTTGAGAAAGAAAGAGAAGGAAGCATCCGCATTTTCGCGCAAAGTCTCGAGCTTTCCAATCGAAACAACTGGACTCAATTGAGTAAAAATAAATCCAAAATACACTGCCGGAAGTCACAATGCCGGAATCATCGCAGGTAAATAAAGCGTTGAGGTTGCATAACAAACCTGTATGTATAATGTATGAATTTACTCACTCGGTCCTGCTGCGCCTCCGCTACCTCCGGGCCAGATTCTCCAGCTGTTCCACCGGCGCCAACTCCTTGGCGACTTTTGGTAGCGGTTCAACTCCATCCAGGTAGAACACTCACACGAGAACAACACGAATGCGCGAGGAAAGGAGAACGCGACTAACTGCGGACGCGCATACTGTTCCTCTTCGTACGACGCGACGATAGCGATCGTAAGAACGACCAAATTATTCGGAACGTATATTCCCTTGTAAGTATTTACGTCTCTTTATATTATCCGATTTTACGAGGCGATATTACAATCGTGCTTTACGCCCGCTTCGTTCGGAATACGCACACTTCCGCATTCACGCGGAACGTTTTATTTCTGGTGGATGGAACAAGACGCGATATAAACGTAAGGGACTGCTTTTACTAATGCCAGAATCGTTGCGACGAGCCGTATAAATGGATAAGCGATTTCACGAGATGAACACGCTCTGTTTACGTGCACGTCCCTCACTGCGTGACTGGCCATACCGTAAACAACGCTGGAAATTGTGGCACGCGGAACATGTCACGCTACGAACGCGCGTTAAGCACCCGTTTGGCAACTCTTTATTATATTGATTATAAACCGCGCGCGAAATCACGATTCCGATCGCTTGACGTCATGATTTAACGACTTTCACTTTTCAACGACTTTTCATAAATATATTTTTAAGGACGTATAGATGGTGCCGAGAAAGATCTTACGCAGAACACTGTGTTGATTTTAATTTTTAGTATATGAAAATGCCGTTGCGTTATAAAGTTTCGTGAAACTCGACGAAGTAGACAACTTTGCTGCACTGAACTAAAATAGGTTGAAGAAAAGGTAAAACTAAACTAAGTTAAATTAACATCGTTAGTTTATTTTTTTAGTGTTTCACACGGAATCGATTTCGGGAAAATTTTATGAATGAATTTTCGTACAGTGCGAGACACAGTTGTCTGTTCCGACCGATTGATTTTCAACAAACCGATAACATTTCATATAAAAACATGTCCAGACGTGTCGTTTATCTACATTACTTTTACTATTTACTACGCTATATATACGGCATGTACTACATCATTTTAAAAACTACATGAAAAATATATATACGACAGCGCATAAAATGAATAATAATATACTGAATTATTTTCGTTAGGATCTTTTTATTTTGGTACCTGCCGCTTTTTCATCTTCACCGACAAGACTAATTGCACAAACTTTAAATCTCATCGTCGTTTCGCCACATTTCTACCGTTTTCACACACATACATAAAGTAATCACGATCATGACGTCAAATGTATCAGAATCGTATCGAGATATAACGCGCAGATTCTTTAACTTTCTAACAGTACATTCTAATATTTCTGCGATTTTATATTTACATAGCCGGGAAATACACAAGAAGATTTCGTACTACGTTAAAATCAAGATAGCAAAAAATCACTTTTACAGTTAAAGGTAACATCCCCTTCTTAACCTCATTTCTTCGACATGAAAATGTCTTCGAAAAGTTTTCGCGGTTTTACGATATTTGTACATCAAGCTAAAATACTTTAGAAAATATAGTGAGTGAGTGAGTGAGTGAGTGAGTGAGAGAGAGAAATACTTAGCTATTTCGATGAGAGAAAACAAATGTGAATTAAATCTAGTCGAATCCACTCGATGTCGTCAAAGCGCACTCGAAACAAGCATGATTAGAAGATTAAATGAAACGTGCTTATGTACGCCCGTTCGTAACAATGCTCGGTTTGCACGGCCGCGGTATGACGCACTTGGTACGAATTGAGATACAAGAAAGCCATTTTGACGGTTACAGACGTGTTACAACACGCACAGTTTCGCGATTGTAAGAACGCGATTAATTGCGATCCCGCTTACTAATTATTGCGACGCAACGATTACGCACCCGATACACTCCCATCCGGGGCATTACAGCTACAATTACTCACGCAGATTGTCCGCTTTCGGCCCGAAAATCGACGACGAATTCGCGCGAACCGGGACCACTTCAATCCCTGCAGCGCGCGAAACGAGACTAAAATGGCGGACTAGCGCAGCGACTCTGTGCGGTGTATCTCACGCGAAACTATCGATTATCGATCGGTGCGATCGATCGATGCAAGCGGACGTCGATCGATGCGGCGATCGAACATCGATTGATACGATCAAACATCGCGAACGAAATGGTCGATTAAACCGTCGTCGTGTTAATACATGATCTAACATACGATCGTTACTGCCTGATCACCGTCATTATCCGATCGTACGTACGTACAATTATACGTATCTCTTGGTTTCACAGCGGTTATTTCATTCTATATTCGCATCCTGCATCTCGTGATTCACGACCGCACGACCGACGCGACGCACTACAAACGAGTAAATAACCTAAATACATGCCGGCTTTTTCAACAGATACCGCGTCGGCGCAGAACGAGTGGCAGGACGCGAACGTTATTACGACTTGCGAAATCGCGAAATTACCGATTGATACGATACCTAAAGCGTTCGGCACTTTTGACGTCGATTCGTCACGCACGGGGATTATCAGCGACAGGTGAAAATCGCGGTAAGTACGGAGCGGCATCGCCGCGACGACAAACCGATGCGACGCATCGAGAAAAGAGAGATAGAGAGAGAGAGACGCGCAAAGATGGCGGCTTATCTCTCTCTCTTTCTCTCTCTATCCCTAACGCGCGCAGTGACATGCGCGCTGAACTTCACAACGTAGTATGAAGCGTCCGCACACTCTAGCCTCGTAAATATCGAAAGAACTAAGTATACTCCTAAGATGGCCTCGACGAAGACCGATGAGAGAGAAACGACGCCGCGGCCGGCGGGATTACGTACGTGGGTGTTGGTGCGGAACACACTGTGCGATTCGGTGATAAACTGTTCGTCGCGAGAGGTAAGTGAGGAGGGCAGTCACTTTGACATTTAAAAAAGAGATTAATCGGCGCAGGGTCGGGCTGTTGGATAGCGCGCTCTCTTTCTTTCTTTCTTATCTATTCCGCCGCGGCTGAGTTCTTTTGTTTCCGACAGACAAGTCCATTTGTCGAAATTACGTCTGTTCAAGGAAGCACGAGAGAAAGGGGGAGGAAAAGCGAAAACTAACCTATCGTTGACGACACCCAGGTTTCATGAAATTTCATCCGAGCTCCCTTGTTTTTATGCAGACCAAGCAAGTGAGAGAGAGAGAGAGAGAGAGCGGTCGGCTGTCGAGCCGCATCGAGCTATCCTAACGCTCCGTCGACTTTAAAGTTTCTAATAAAGGAACGAGAGCTTTTATATCGCGCCTCCGTACCAAAGAACGCTGAAACGCGACACCAGCGGTGTAGACGCCAATAGCGATCTCGATCTAATCTTCGTACGCTATCGATCATCGGGAGCATCCACCTTCCGCACCGCAAACGAGCACCGCTATAAATGTGATATACTCACCAAATATCGGCTCCGTCGAACAGCGGCGTCTAGGCGGAAAAATGAAGGAAACCGTGTCACGACTGTTCGTCACAAGCACTAAACCCAGTGTCATCAAATTGTCTCACAGTATCGCCGAGAAACGATTCTTCTAGCCGAAATTAAATTAGATATCGCGTTATCTCGAAACATTTACGTCGTATTATCTCGATTCTTACGTTGTGTTATCTTGGAACTCTCTCCAATGTATTTTAACACGTTCGCTGCCACGGGAATCGTAAAATGTTCCGCTTTAAGCTTTCCGTTTGGGCTGTTTTATGTATATATTTGCGTTATTTAAATATAATTTATCATAAAATATTTTGTATAATCATGTATTAGCATCGAGATATTATGCATATTGCAATTATCACGTCGTAAGGCGTAATGAGTTTTCAGACGTTCTTTTAAAAAATTCAATTCTATAAAACAATTTTTGCAAAGCTTGCTATAAAAATAATATTGAAATGTTTGATATAATATCAGCAAGGAATTCCATCGTAAAAGTAGTTATATTCTACAATGATTGTGAAGACAAGTATTCGCATTTACGTTTAACATGTTTCAGCATAATACATCACAATATGTCGTTATAATTATATTTTATTCGGAAATGTATTGTTTTTATTAAAATAGTTTTTATATAGTATTTTAAAGTTAAATATTAACAATATTAAAAATAAAGTTTTCTTTCCTTTCTTTGATATAAATTATATACATAGGAAAAAAGGTTTCTTTGGATTTAGTATATGTATTTGATTTGAATTTATTTAATATGAACAATATATATAATTCAATATCATATAATTTTGTTTGAACGAAAATGTTGTTTTGCTAGAGTAAACCATGTTGTTTGATAGAAAAAACAATGTTATTTAGAGGAAATAATATTTCTTTT
>NW_014555868.1:201952-243745 GCF_001313825.1 Dinoponera quadriceps
ACAAAGAAATTTTCAAATATTTTTCTAACATAGTGTTACTTCTTTTAAATAATTTATTGCTCACGACAATCATTAAAATGTTTAGATGAAAATACAAATGAAATATGTTATTTAATAAATAGTTATTGTTTAAGGAATCAATCCTATTTATTGAATCAAACATTCATTTGTTCTATTCCAAAAGACAAATTTATTTTAATTAAAAAAGAGTTATTAAATCCAAAGGAATGTTTTTCTCTTTGTAACTGCACAATAATTTCTTAAAACACCTTGAATAACAACAACATCTTTATATATATATATATTATAAATAAAACTATTAGTCTCGATAACATGGGATGTATGCGACCACACGGAAAGTTATAAAAAATCAGTCGAGTAACGTGTGATGAACAATAAAAGACATAAAGTTACCGTACAATAAGATCAATCTGAAATTGATCGAAATATATAAAATTGGACAGAAACAATAAACAAACGAAATAAACACGCGTAATGTAGTTCGTTCACTATTTCTGTTACAGTCGCGAGGACTATATCCTCTGAAAGCTATATGTGTCCCCTTAAAGCTGCTCGTTCTTACGTCCGAGTAATTCACTAATGGATCGAGTCCGTCGCAGAATTGCCGCTGGTTTACGCCGGAGGAGCTTCAGCGAAGAATGAACGTAAGGGACTTATTCTAAGCTTTTTTCCATTTGGCAGATCCGACGAGGCTCGAGCGATCTCTGCCTCAAACAGTTCCGCGTAATTAATGTTCCCTCCGCGACGAGATTAATCTCTCTCGCAGCGTTGTCGGACGCGGCTCTCTGCAGCACTAATTCCCGCGAAAACGTTTCGCGAATACATGTCTCCGCTCGCGAACGCGACGGACCGGAAATCGCGGCTGAAAAAAAAGAAGAGGCGCTTTTTTACGCACTTCTTTGCCATGCTAGAGCAGCACAAAAAGGAATATTCGCGGTCCAGTAAACTCTTAAAAATCCGACGGTAAAACACATTGCCTTTTTCTCTCGAAGCGTCGCGCTTTGCGACGGAAAAGTATTCGAGTAACATTTGTTATTTGTTATCCTCTCAGCTCTCAGCGAACATATTCCAAATGAAAATCTAAAGAGAGAAATTAGCTACGGTGCTTTTGTGGACAACGTGGAACAATCTCGGGAATAGTCGTAGCGCGTCTCATAAAATAAAACGTGGATCTTGCAATCAGTGTGTCTCGACAATCGTGTATATAAAATTTTATATTTGTACACGTGATCTTTTTGAAATAATATAAAAATTAAAAAGTTGTCACTTTTCGCGCGCAGTTTAAGAGAGTATCGAGTATCAATTTAACAATAATTTTATTTTTTACGTAAAAACAATGTGCTGAAAAAAAAATTGCTACGTTCAAGTAAAAAAAAACATTCAAGTATTTGCTATTGGAGTAGTTTTTTCATTTGGACCAAATAAAACAAACCAATACTCCAATACTCCTTAGCAAATATTTACTTGAACGTAGCAATTTTTTTTCAGTGTATATTAAAAATTCATGTCACCAATTAGTTACTAAAATTACTAACGAAAGTTTTGAAAAGAAACATTATCAATATAAATTATGTTTGTGTTATGAACATTTTAAGCGCCACCTTCGTGAATGCTCAAAGGGAAATTTTTAACATTTCGTTATCGGTGAACTTTTCAGTATGTAACGCTGACTCGTACGTCGCGCGTACGTCTCGTATTCGCGTATGCAGGGTGCAATCAGTGTCGTACAAAGCGAGGAAAACTCGATTTCGCGTAATTGCGAGATCCACCTGACGAACCTGTTGTGACCCTAATTATTTACAGGATCCTACAATCGATTCATTCGCCTACGTATCTGTTAAGTAGGAAAATAAGGACGAATCCGACGGTCACCGACAAAAACTGCACAATTCCGGCATATCTGCGCGGGTTCTTGTGCCACTTCGCTCTTTCCCTCGGTAGAACCTCGCTCACGGTAACGTACAACAACGTTCCGCCCGCCAGACCTTGCAAAATCGGCAGCGCGACTTTCGACCAATCCGTATCCACCTGTGCATTCAAGAGGAACGATAGAATCAGACGTTTCACCGGCGTGAAGCTGATGCTAAACAGCAGCATCCAAAAATGCGAAGGATCTCCTTGAGATTCCCTTCTCTCTTTCTCTCACCTGAAACGTCAGCATACCGATACCGATTCCGAGGACGGACCCGCCGGCGAACAGAAAAATGGCAAATATTAGTTTAGCGACGGACTTGCTGACTCCCGTTAATTCCAGCCCCAGGCAAAAGCCGACGACGAACTTGTGTGACGCCACCGCGCCGGTCAACAGTAACACCTGAGAAAACAGCAAACGAGCGTAATTGCGCGTGTAAAATAACGATTTCGCATCGTTTTATCAGAAGGCACCAGAGGTGGAAGATAATGTACGCGTAATAATACTTTCCCTTCTGTCCTCGTGCAATGAAATATAAACTTGTGTTTGCGTAAATTCCCGAGATTCGAAACGAGCTTGAACGTCCTCACGTACGCCGCCGCATCTCATCGGATGGGAATCACCGTGACGACTCGAATTTACATCTAGTTATTATTCACGTACCTCCGCTATCTGCGTCTGCAGCCCTATTGCAAGTCCTTCGAGCACAGCGTGCACGGTCAGGGCGAGGGCGAGACCGGTGAGACCGGTGCTGGAATCAGTGCATTGCTCGCCCTGGTGTGTGTGACACAGGAACGTGGCCTCGTCGTTGCTCGACGAGCAACCGGTACGCGTGCATCCCGTCGTGCCGTAGCTGCTGATAGTCCACGCGTTATTGCCATTGTTAGGAGTAGAGGGTTGCCGATAGACGAGCGGTAATCTCGAATCACCCTCGGATATATAAACCTTACTGTCTTGTGTGGCGGCGTTGTAACCGACACTGTGGGAATGGTCCCGACAGCTCGCGCTGAAATTCAAGAGATGCAATTCGATCAAAGCGAAATGGCTCGCGCAAAGATACGCCGATAGCGCGTCGATATGGCCGGGCGAATTCGGGTCGCTCGACGATACAAACGGTGTTTAATCGCGCGAAGTCACCGAAATTCACAGTCCCTGGCCATATTATTAGACGCATCTTAATTTTCCACGTTTCATTGACTTCCGAGCTTTGTAATACGGTTCATCTATCGATCGAATTAGGAATTTTAAGGAAGCCATTTTTCTAAAATTCTATTATGAAAGGTATTTTTTATAACGTCACTTCACTTCGTTGTTGCAATGAACAGGTATGAACCCGCGCTAGTTGCATAGTTGATAATAAAGAGAACGGGCGTGTTTTGAGCGTATATGTCACAATTGAAATTCAGTATTATTTTTGTTCATTTTTTTACTTGAAACTTCAAATTCCTTACTCACTAACAGAGAAATGAATTTTTCGTGTGAAAAATATTAATATTATTTACAAAAATTCTGAATAAAACGAGTGACACCTCAGAAGGTTGCAGAGATAAAAGCGTTGATTGACACCGAAATTATTCTAATTGAGTAAATATAAAATTAATAGCTCTTCTTGTCCTAACCTGTATTCTAAGTCTCTCCTAACTCTGTATTTCTAAAAAATCAAAGTGCGTCTAATAATATGGCCAGGGACTGTATATCGCGAATCTCGTTCGAGTTTGCTTTCCCCCGTTCGTCGAGGAGGCTGTCAAATTTCCGCTGAATTTTATTCATCGGAGCTTTGCGCGACCGTCTATCCCGTACGCGCAAGTAATTCTCGAGCGTGTCGATGGAAATTAGTGCGTCAACCTTAGTAGAAATTGAATCTCGCGGGTGTCTAACCGCGAAGCAATAAATTTGTGTCTAACGTCACTACTAGTCAATAATGTAACGCTCACTTCTCCTAATAGCCACACTGAGAAACTCATTTAGTTGAATCAAATAAATTCTTGTTTGGATGTGGGTAAACGAATGTTGGTTGTAACAATAACTTGGTTCTCATAATCAAAACATTGATTTGCACCCACATATCCAAACAAAATTTCATTCAACCAAATGGATTTCTCGATGTAAGTAGTAGCTCGATAAATAAATTAAACAAAAGAAATTACAGCTATAGAAGATTAAACAAAAGAAATTACAGTTATAGGATGAAAAATATTATAACTAGTTGTTGAGCGGTAATTCAACGCTCACTTCTGCTTTTGTAAAAGATTTTTATACCCCGCCATAACAGTTGTAACATTTTCGTTACATAGCTTCTTATTTCCAAGTTATACAGCAATAACTAAATGTGTTGACCAGTTAGTTTTTGATTCAGACCGGCCAGATACATTTCTACTCAGATGTTTCTAGATAGCTCGAGTGTTTTCGAAATTTAAACGCATCATCATTGAGACATTTGAGAGTGATGAGTAACTCGACCTCCTCGTGAGTCGCCACCATACGTCACGAGAAACTCGACCTCGGTGTATTGTGAACAGCCGGTGGTATTCGAGTGTCGAGGCAATCTAGTGGATAGACTCGCAACTCACGGAAGCTGATATTGAGTGTCAATGTCCAACAATGGCTCGAGTGATCATTTTCCATGAGTATAGTTCCGCCATGAGCCCGCTCGTTCTTCAGCGCGGCAAACGCCCGAGGGTCAAGAATCGAAGCGCTTTAGTGTCGACGATCATTTCCACGCGAGACATCGCTATTGCTAACGTAACACCGGAATTTATTTTGATAAGCTCCACCCGATTGGACAAAGGAAAATGGTGCAAAAATAATATATCGTTCGCCATTATCTTCACACATTAAGCCCCTGCTATATCAATATATCTCGAGGTCGACCGCGTAATTCTTCCCTAAGGGCGGAAAGACGGAGATTATCGCAGCATTCTTCGCACCAATTTACCAAACGCCGGCCGCATAATTTTCCTCCGACCGGAATTCGGCACGATTTGATCCAACGAGAGATTCACGTGGACACTCGAAGTCACAAAGAGCGAAAGATTTTCCCGACAATTACGTAATCGAAGACGTAATTGAATCGAATTGCTTCAATCGCAGTTGTATATTTCTCATGTGCTGCTTATCAAGTTATCGATCGTGACAGAGATATATTTTCAATGGTAAACTGATAATTGCACGAACGTTTGATAACTTTTACACAATAACAGTCTCGTCGTACGTTCTATAAGGGATCATTGCACCATCGCCGATAACAAATGATAATAGCGTACCACGTATGATATAGAAATTGTCGAAAACAAAGAAACGAGATATTTATTAATATTCCCCCCCTTTTAGTCCGCAATAGGTGTGGCAACCCAATAAACACCAACTAACAGTAACATTACAACAATGTTATAACTCCTCACTTAACAATTTAACTATTATATAAAACATGTCATATTATATTTATATTGTTAAGTGAGAAATTATAATATTGATGTAATGTTACTATCAGTCAGTTGATGTTTACTGAGAAGCTTTCAGCCTTTGGTCTACGCAGCAAAGTGGAATGTGATTTCTGATAAAAAGCGTTCCTTGAACTATCGGAAGTCATAATAACGCTTAAATCTTAGGAATTGCGACGTCTGGTAGTGTTGATAGTGCTTTTCGCTAGAAATTACGTCACAATTTAGTGCTTGGAGTAAAAGGCTGAAGATTCGCTACGTCTACCCGCCAGGACATGAGACACCTTTAAGACATCTCGAGGATATCTTGTAGACATCGTATGTAAGGATAACTTTAAGACGTCTTGAAGCTACCTTAAAGATGTCTTATGTTCCTGTTTTCGGTTTAGTGCTGTCTGGATATTGTGAAGCCGGGCTTAAATTTGGATCCTTGCATCATACTGCGGCGAGTTATATTTAAACACCCGAGAATATCGGTGAGCATACCGATCGCACTGAAGCTCCCTCAGCACGTACCTACCCTCGCTCGTGCGTGATCCTGCGAGCAGGATTCCGAGGATCAGTCTCGGCCTCATGACCGGCGCCCGGGCAGAAATAGTGCACACACTCCTCGATCAAGTAAAGCACGAGGAAACCGCAGGTGAACACCAGCTCGGCGTGTTCCGGCAAATCCTTGCGCACTTCCAGCAGCATGTGCAAGATCGCGGTAGCCAGCAGGACACCGGCGCCGAAGCAGAGAGTGCAGGAGAGCAGCAGCTTCTTCTGCAGGTGCTCGGCGTGGGAGACGAAGCAGGCGGGCGTGATGCCGACGATGAAGCTGCCGGCGCCGATCACCACCATCGACGCCACCTTCGCCTGCACCTCGTTGGCGAACATCGCTGGTCGACGGGACACGGACGACGGGAGGAAATCGTAAGCGCAGTGACAATCCCGTTGAATTCGGATCTCGACGCTGTTGACGCGCGAAACCGACTCTCGTCCACGTTCATTCGAGGCGCGACAATTGTAACGCGGACGAGATCAAGGAGAGGAGGCTTCGTGCGTGCTTGAGGCAAGCTCGGAAGTCGAACTGGCGTGGAACACGTGGTGGGGAATACACTTCGAGAAGACGGTGACACTGTCTCGATGTATGTCGACACGATAGACACGCTTCAAGGCGCAACGCCTAATCTGACGACGGCGACGATAACGCTGATAAAAGCAAATACATCCGCCTATTCGATGACTCGGCTGGAGAGGAAAAATCACTCTCGATCTTATTGATATTGTCCAGTTTCTCGACCAGTCCACTTTCTGTTGTCAACGATACGATACGATTTTTACTCTTATCGGGAGATGCGCAACAACAACGTTCGAAACGGGGACACTCAGTTGCTTATCTCTTAGGAAGGAGTTCAAATTCCCTCCGAAAGCTCGACGCTTCATCGTATCGGCGGCAGTTCGTTCGATTTTGGACGCTGTGAGTACCGGGATGAGATTGTCGATAAAGCGGGATCTGTGCGATGGCAAATGACGATTGACGCGACGCGGACAAAATCAATGCGGAACGTAGAAACGATAAGAGACTCGCGGAAGCATGCGATAAGCGATACTGTTGGAAAAATTGTCGGGAGAACTACTAACAAGGAAAATATCTCGAGACACTATCTCAATGACTATAATAAGGGCTCAATGATTAATAACGTTAGATCGTGATAAACGATTGATGCGTTATTGGTCGCTTAAATATTCCTAGAATATCATATGAATATTATTAAATATTAAAACAATATTCTTATAATGTAAAGAACGTCATAAGTAATATATTTTAATATTATAGAAATGTTCTATTGATGTTACATGTCCACTTCACATAATATTTTTGGCATATTCTAAAAATGTTTTTAAAACATAAAAATAATAATAATATAGAAAAAAATATATAAATAAAATGTATGTATAATTTTTTTAGTATAAAACATATTTTTGCACGAAGTTATTTCGACTTTATTTATATAATAAAACAATTGGTATTGCTATACATTTGAAATAAAAAACTACAATTCTATAATATAAATAGAATATATACATAGAATTAAATATTTAAATAGTATATAATATTGTTTACAATAAGATTAAATAATATTCTAAGAATATGCCTAGAATATTACTTAATATTAAATAATATTACGCGCTTATAGGGTATATGTCGATATATTTGTAAAATCAACGCGTAATAATAACTGATGATAATTAAAGTCTTTCACACAACCTCTTATTTGTTTGTATAAAGTTTTTGTATAAAGTTCCTCTCATTCATCTTCAACATGAGTTAATCTCACGTCACTTTTAGATTATATATATTCCACTAAGTTTAAAAGTTTTTAACAGTCTGCAGTGGTTTCTGTGATTTTTAATTTCTATCCTGGAACGTTGAATTCTCTGACATTTCTATTATTACGCGCAAATTTCGCACACGTGCTCGACATTTTGTTGGGTAATCTCACTTGCAATTCAAAGTGTGTCTTTATTTCATCTGTATTTAATTTATAAGTGAAATGTCAAACTAACTTGTGCATATCTCGATTTATTTTAATATATGATGTACAATTTATCCTCCTTATGTTTAATATTTTTATATTTTTCCCCCCGTGTTTTTTCTTTTTCTCTTTTCACATTGCTTAAATATAAATTTGTTCAATTCATTAAGTGCAGAGAGTGTAATATGGTACAGATTAAAAGAACAGATGTCATATCGATGTATTATTCGATTGTCGATAACAAAATGTCGATTATCGCACTTGTCTCACGATTCGATACTGAGAGAGAGAGAGAAAGAGCTTATCGCACGCTGTAATGTGTCTCGTACAGGTTATGTTTACATTAACCTTCACCTCCTATACATGCAGTTTTAGTTTTACTTTAAGTACTGTTGCAATGTAAAATCCTACGAAATTAATATTTCCTACATTCAAAAGATTAGTCAAATATTCATGTTAGAATACGCAAATCATACTATAGGCAGATTATTAAAATAATGTGTCATTCTGCGATATCGCAAAAGTTGTCATTTAAAAGTGAGGTTATAGTGCAATATATGAATTAAGCTAATAGAAAAATGTCATCGAGGAGCAAAACAAGAGGACGTTCGCCCAGTGACGAGCGCGCAAATGAAAACGACAGATCTCACGGAAGAAAACATCGCGACGATCGTAAAACCGAAGAGCGTAGCGGCTCCTCGAAATCTGCGCGAAACTCCTCGGAGTATTGTCGCGAAGAGAGCGACGAAGATTTCTGTTTCAGCAAGTATAAACACGAATTGAGCAAGATATTTACGGCGAATCCGAATCTCGTTCACGATGTCACGGACTTTTGGAAATTCCTTGAGAAATACGAGTCTGTGAAGAGGCAATTTGGCGACAATAACGAACCCGTTGTTGACTCCGCCCTAAATTCTATCGGGGTACCGGAGAAGTATCACAAGTCTCATTGTTTAAATTTCAAGCTCAATTTGTCCCACGGAGAATTATTTGCCCGAGTTATTGAGACGAAGCAGTTAACGAAACCACGGCTGCTGAAATTCAGGGACGTTATAATCTTATATTTGGATTTCAAGCAGAAGGAGAAATTTAACAAGTTGAAAAAGCTCAGAGATACGCAAGCTAACTTACCAGTTGCGCAGTATAAAGATGAAATTATTGAGACGGTGAGAAGGGAAAAAGTAGTCATCATAGCAGGAGATACTGGATGTGGAAAATCTACTCAAATCCCTCAATATTTACATGAAGCTGGTTTCCAGAAAATAGGTACGATTATCTTAAACTGAATAAATCTTATATTTCTAATACTGCTAAAAACAATTAGGGGATCATATTTTTTATCATGTTTACTTATTAGGTACCTAAAATATATAGAAATTTCTTTAATATCTAATCCTTAATAAACACTTATAAAAATATAATATTTTAGAGCTATTTATACTCTTATATTGGATTTAACTATTCAACAGAATTTAACGATGACAAAATTATTCATTCAATTCCTTAATTGTTTTGAGTGATATAATGTAATTGTGCATTGATTTGCAATACAGCATGTACACAGCCCCGAAGAATAGCATGTATATCATTGGCAAAGAGAGTTGCCTTCGAAACATTGAGTGAAAATCTTAGTACTGTTGGTTATCAGATACGTTTTGAGAAGCAAAGAAATCAGCAAACAATTATTACATTCATAACGGAAGGTTTATTGTTACGACAGGTGAGTGTAGATTACTGCAGATTACAGACAGATTATTGCAGAGTTTCGATAAGTTCTATAAATTTGGTATCCTTTTATATAGGTTTCAGGTGAATCAGCAGTATCGGCATACGATGTAATAGTCTTAGATGAAGTGCATGAACGTCATCTGCACGGAGATTTCTTATTGGGCATTATGAAATGTATTATTCATCAGAATCCCAACTTGAAATTGGTGCTAATGTCTGCTACTATTAATATAGAACTCTTTAATGATTATTTCGCGAAAGAAGATGTTAAGACAATAGAGGTAAATTTATACATGTCATATAATCTTTTAACGGATTGTTGGGTTTAAATTATTATTAATGCTGGAAATGTTCCACGTATTTAGGTCCCTGGAAGATTATATCCCATTCAATTGATGTATCGCCCTGTAACTATAGAGGACATCAAATATAAAAATGATAGATTTAACCCGAGTCCGTATGTGCAAATATTACAGATAATTGATCAAAAGTATCCAGGTAAAGTATTTAAATGTTACTTTAGATGCACCAGTGAGATGAAAAAATGATCAAATGCAATAAATATAATTATCGATTCTGCTTAGTTATTTTACCTAAGATAATATTTTATTTAAGATTATGAATTGAGTTAAGAATTACAATGATAAAACCTTTTTTAGTGGACGAGAAAGGCGACCTATTAATATTTTTGAGTGGAATGAATGAAATAACCACAGTCGTAGATGCTGCTAAAGAATACAGTAAGAAGAAGAACAATTGGATTGTTTTACCTCTTCATAGCACACTTTCTATCGCCGAACAGGACAAAGTATACTATTTCTAAAACATGCCTATTTTCGTTATTTTCGTGTCAAACATTATGAAAACAATTTTCTTCCAGGTATTTGATTACGCACCTGAGGGTGTCAGGAAGTGTATCGTCGCGACTAACATTGCGGAGACTTCTATCACCATCGATGGGATCAGATTTGTTGCTGATAGCGGGAAAGTGAAGGAAATGAGTTATGACCCGACATGCAAGATGCAGAGACTTAAGGAATTCTGGATAAGCAAGGCCAGTGCGGAACAGAGGAAAGGAAGAGCCGGCAGAACTGGACCCGGAGTTTGTTACAGGTAACTTGACGCTTAATTAATTAATTAATTATGCGAGAAACTTTTTGCATGCATAATATTGTTATTTTAAAGAATTTATTCGGAGGAGGAGTACAAAGTATTGGAAAAGTATTCAACGCCGGAATTACAACGCGTGCCTTTAGATTCTTCGTTGTTGCAAATGATAGCGATGGGCCTGCCAGACGCACGCAAATTCCCATTTATAGAACCACCACCGGCCAATAGTATAGAAAACGCCATACTATCTTTAAAAGATCACGTTGGTATTCTGACATTGTGTTCTTTTTGTCGGTGCTTTTTGCAGCAAAGTAATAAATATCAAGCTAATATTTCTTCAATCACAGGGTGCACTCACGGATAACGAAAAAATCACGTGTATCGGTAAAACTTTAGCACGGCTACCCGTTGACATTACAATAGGGAAAATGTTAATAATGGGATCGATTTTCCACCAAGTGGAGCCGGTACTGTCATTGGCTGCTGCTCTAAGTATACAGACGCCGTTTACAAATAGAGCGTATAGGGACACTGAGTGCGAGGTAATTAATGTGAATGTAACATGCAATTATGTAACTAAGTTACTTACATATTGAAATAATATTGGCAATATTGAAGACATCTAGAAAGAAGTTGGAATCTGACCATGGTGATCCGATCACGTTACTGAACGCATTCAAAGAATGGTTGGAGGTGAAGCAAGAAAATTCCCAAGAGTATAGAGGCAGCGGCAGCAATAGCAGAAAGTGGTGTAGAAGAAGAGGCTTAGAGGAACAACGTTTCTATGAGATGACGAAGTTAAGAGCTCAGTTCAAAGAATTGCTTCAGGTTGGTATCGCAGGTATGCGTTCAACAGCGTGTTTGATATCGTCGATAGAAAAATATCTAATGTTGCCGTGTTTCTGCGAAACTATACAGGATTGCAACTTACTCAAAAGTCTATCGGAGCCAAATTCCTCCATGTCAAGCGCGGAGCGTGCGATGAGACACGGAGAGTTGAAACTTCTGAAATCGCTTAAGAGAAACTATAAGCAAAGCGAACCCAGAAGACGCAAGCAATTAAAAGTCGATACATTCGACATACAGCTGGAAGATAATGACGAGGACAACGGAGAGCTCGATATAAAGGATATAGAATTCCGAATGAGAAATGACTCGAATCAGGTGCAAAATCTTCTAACGGCCACAACTGCGTGCAGTTACAAAGATCTGACGATGCTGAAGTTGATATTGTGCAGCGGCTTATATCCGCAGTTCGCTTGTGCCGACGAATTTAATTATTGCAAGGTAAAATTACACTTCTTATATATACAGAATGGTGCAATAACTTTGTCCATCTGGAGTCCATCTTCGCTATTTTTAGAGATATGAAAATATTTGAATTACGAAAGTTGTGTGGGTGTGTATAGTAACAAGAGTACCATAATATGCTAGTAATAATTTTTCTGTGGGTGGAGAGATAGGCTTCAGAGATTTCAAGGTCACTTCAATATTTTTTTAAATGGCACGCTATACCTTTTTATTCCTTAATGCACTGGCGGATGTTCAGACGATTCCAACGATCTACAATACAAGGTCATTCGGCACTGGATAAGGGATTAAAATAATAATTCTTACGTCATAAGAGGTGCTAGCGGAAATATTCCAGGTGAACAAAGTTATTGCCCCACCTACATATACATATCTGTATATATCTATATATCGGACAAAAGTTCATTCCGTCTCTTAATAAAAATGTACATACAACATTTATTTATTTTAAAATACAATCAATTAAATTAATTAAACAAGCGCCGTTTTGCTTGATAGCCTGCTACCTTTTCGTTAATTGCATGAATTCCCACGTTCGTAGAAATTCTGGTATTTTTGAAGAAAATACGAAGAATAGCAAACAGAACGAATTTCTGCATCAACCTAATGATAACATATAACGATATTTTCATGTCATTGTTCAGTCTATGAGTGAACAATTGTTTCATACGAAAGCGAAACCGTACGTCGCTTTGCATCCAATGAGCTTCTTTGGCAATCATCCGCAAGTGCTGCAAGTCGAAGAACCAGATGTGGTGTCAATATTCGGTTTTACGAGCAAAACTCCTATTAGCCCTAAACATCAAATATTGGTATATCTGTAAGTTCTTGTTTACGCTTGTTTAGACTTCGTAATGACTTGTTAAACACGAATAACGCCTTACGACGTATTGACATTATTGACAGTTCTCTCTTGGAAACTACAAAACCGTATCTGGTAAATACTTTGAGAATGCCTGCCGCGCAAACTTTACTGCTATTCGCACGCGAAATAGACACGAACAGTACATTTTCTATGTAAGTACGCTTAAATTTTGTGTCCTTCCTAATTTATCTCATATAGCACAATATAATACGAATATTACAGAATAGCATGTGACTCATGGCTGATGTTGGAATTTCCTGTTCCTGATAGCGGTCAAACTTTGCTAATGAAGGCTACCAAGTTAAGGAGCAAATGGGATTTCTTGTTAAATCAGCAGCTGCAAGGTAAAAGGACGCATATTTGAGGATCGAGTTATGTTTTCTTTTATTTCCATGAACGAAAAAAATAAATCATAAAACGTGAATCTACTATTTTAGTATCTGACGAAACGAACAATGACGCAAAACAAGATTTTAGCAAAATCGAGCAAAATCTCACTCGAGAATTAATTGATTATATGCATACTACGATACCATATACCATAAAAAGACTATTACCAGCTGACTTAAAAATGGTGTATGTTGGCGGTGGGAATAATAACGTAAGCGTAGAGCCTAATCCTTTTCAATCTGATTTTAAAAGTACACCAAACATAGCTAAAGGCGGAATTTATGTAACAGAAAGTATCACATACAATTGGTAAGTGTAAAAAAAATACTTTATTAATACGCACTGAGATATACAATTACTTAAATTACTTTTATGTAGAAATGCAATCGACAAAAATATACAAGATATATAAATATCATTTTACTTAATGTTAAAACTTATAAATTTATTTATTAACAAATCTTTATATTAACATGTTATATAGCATAAAGGAAACCGGTTGGAGCGAGAAACTAATTGTAGAAATGCAAGAGACCGAGTGGCATTGCCAAAATTGTGATCTCCGAGCGATCCTATCCAGTTTAGAAAAAATTCAACATCAGAGCACCTGTGTAGTCACAAATGAGATCGGTGAAGATAGCAAGGAGAGTAAGAATGTCACGCATAAACCAAACAGTCAGGCGTACGAATGTTCTCATTGTTCGCGAACATTATATCTCACACCTGTCGAAATATTGAAGCATAAAAAACAACATATGAAAGGAAGTTAATGTAATTAAGCTAAGGTAATTTTTTAAATACATAAATATGAAAACATCTTACTTAGATGTTAAAATATATATTCGCAGAATTCGATATACCTGATATCCGCATGCATTTCAACATATATGTTACATAAAAATAAAAATAGATATTTTTCTAAAAACAAACATATCTTTCCTTTGAAAGATTCTAAAGAAAAATTAGTATTTATAAACTATTCCTATTTTTGCGATTATACATTTTATTTCGATATTTTCATTATATATACGAGTTTCAACGAGAATGTGTCGGAAATATTCATTTTAGTAACAAAGCATATAGAATGTAACGTATCAAGTCCATGGCAGGAAATTCGAAAACATAAAACATCCTACGATCGTATACCCTATGAAATAAGACAGCACCAGTTTATCCTGCAGCGTATACCTTTCCTGCGATAAAAAGAATACCTTCCATTTGGAGCGCATGTTCTCGCCGATTTCGTACTGTGAGTCGACACCTTTATGCGACATAATCAACGCGCAGTACCAATATATCAAAGGACTCGCGGAAGCTAACAAGCGTGTGCTGACTTGAATATGCACGAAGAATAAGCAAGATATCGTGAGAAATAGTCCGTGCGCCACGAAGACGAACATATTCAATGGATACTTCTTCACGGCGCCTTTCGCTTTGCCGTCGAACAATCCGAGCGAGTACAATTCGTCCTTATGTTCGTGGAGGAATTCCTTCACGCAGTGCAACATAATCAGCAGCACCGGGAAGGCCAGGATGAAATTCGGCATCTGCTTGAATCGATAGTACCTCAGGAAGCCGACGTTCCAATACCTCCTCTGCACGTACGAGTACGCCAGGGGCACACTGGCGTTGCACCAGGCCGCATTCCCCGATAGAACGAGATCGTTCTCCGCGGCGTATCGCAAGATGTGCGCCGGCAGTGACGCGTCGGCGGGGCCGCAAAATTTCGCGTAGTTGTATATCTGTAGAAGGAGAAACGGCGACATCGATATAATCAGCGTGCTCAGCGCGGCGAAATAATCGTTTAACGTCATCGGTTTTAAAATATGCCGGACGGTCGACAGGATATTACGCTTCCGTAGCGGCGTGGAACTGCAAAGATTCTTCAGCCCGAAGTATACGGGAAAGCCGACGTTGACGATACCGTTCGACCTGACCAGGGTCGACAGAGCCAGCGGGAAATAAATAGTGGCCGTGCGTCTCACGCTCCCGAGCATGGTGTGGAACGTGAAATACGCGAACATCGCTTCCGAGTATACGGCCGTGAAGAATATGCCGGCCGGATTTATGCAGTAAAGTATCGCCGCTTTGTAAGCCGTAATGTTATCCTCAAAGACGCTCTCGGTGAGATCGTAAAGGATAATTGCGGACTTTGCGAAACACGTGAGATTAATGAGCGCCGCGGCCAGCATCAACGCGCTCGGAATATTCAGCGCGGGGGAGAATACCTTCAGCAGAACTACCCCGACAACGCGGATCATGCCCGGATACAGGGGATAAAAAGCGAGGGTATTCTCGTAAGTGTAGCCGTACCTCGCGACGTGTAAGAAATACTCGCCGTCCCAGCGCGTAAGACCGTCGAGTGAAAAATACGCCACCCGATCCCACGGGGAAACTTTCTCCGTCGGATCGGAGGGTCTTTTAAACGCGTCTGCGTGATGATCGGGTGTTAATGCGTTAAAAATGACTTGCAGTATAAATATCGCGATTCTACTAACGACCGCGAACCAAAGGACTTTTTTCCTCGGCGTGTACATTTTGCGCTCGCCTTGCGCTCGCTTAATTTTTCCACCAAGTATAATCGCAGATAATATGTATATATATGTGTGTATATAATGTAGCGGCCACGGTTATCCTGGTGAGAAATTATGAAACGGGCGTGTGCGATCAATCTGTTCATGCTCTAATAATATAACCGGTGATTCACGCATTCGGTGGCTTCCTGTGCGCCCTTATCACACGAGGAAGGAAGTAGAAGGAACGCAAACCGCTCGTGCGAATGATATTCCCTCATCAGTAGAAATTGTTGCAGCTCTGTCAGCGAGTGAAATCCGGTGGTAGCGCTGAAACAGACAATTTTTATATGTGATACACACGGTTCATACGTTATTCTCCCCGCAAATCGATGTGACGGCGGCAACGTAACGGACGCAACATGCATTCCGCGCTAAATCTACTCGTTATCGCGATTAATCTCTCCTTGCTTGCTGCACAACACGCCACCACAAAATTGCAATTGACGACACATCCGCCAACGACGATACCTCCGGTGGGCCCGGATCGTACGTTTATGCTTGAATCTGGTGTAAACGAACCTGTCGTATTTGCACTGAAAACACGCGTGTTTGTTTCTTTCAGTTTCTAAGAAGCCGGAGAAAAGATTGGCCGGAGACGAGTTTAACACGCGATTAACAGATTGGTTGTTCACTGGATGCTGGAGCGACCAAGGAAAGCCTCCTCTATTGAGTAAATGCGCACCGTTTCGCCCCGCGGAGGAGTATCCTGGTTACGATGGATGGTACAATAACGTCGCTAAAACAGAGTTAGGTGCCGTCGACACCCACTTGCTGAGGAAAGTGCCGGCAACTTATGAAGACGGAGTGTACAAACCGTCGGGTTCTAATAGACCAAACCCACTGGAGTTGAGCGACAGGTTGCTGAGTGGGGATATTGGAACGAAATCAAGAACGGGAAGAAACGCTTTACTTGTGTTTTTCGGTGCGTGAGAAAATTATATATATATATATATATAAGTTTCGAAAGAGGAATATCGTGGAGAGGGATTTTTTTTTATAGTAATTTTTTCGATTGCTTTTAAGGTCCCCATATTTAGACCCCCAAAGATATTTCTTCTTACGTTGAGATATCTTATATGGAACTATTTTTAAAGTCATATCATTTTCACTTGGATGCAAATGTAAACAAGATAAACCGACGAAGAATTTTATTGATCAAATATAGAACGTAATCTGTCGCGCGCGTTTACTTCTCAGTATATATAATGGCGAATTCGATCTCGATGGCGAACTCGCACTACATTGAAACAATAGCTTCATGTATAGCAGCTTTTAATGTGCGCTGATCCGATGTAGCGCAGATGATCGAGTTCGTTATAAGAAAAATTTCCTCTACAGAAAGTTTGTGTGTATATATAGAGTGGGTCATTTGAAATCGCTATCTAAAATAATGTAATAAATATCGATTTTGTAGGAAAATTGTTTAGACAAAGGTTAAGTGATTTTAAAGGGGTTTTATTCTTGTCTGATTCTTTTCCATGTGGAGACGCCAAAGTCACATGAAGGCCAACTTCATGTAAACCTTTACAAAAGGGGATCCACCTTCTCTGATTTTGACTTTGATATATATTACAGAAGTCACCCTCCTGAATAACTTTCAGAGGGTTTTAGCTGTCTCGGTTATTGTTTATTAAAAAATTATTAATATAAAAAAAATTTGAGAATATAACATTATTGTTATATATAACTCTCACTCTTAATACTTATTCATTTCGTTATTATTGTTATGTATTGTCGTTGTTATATATAACTCTCATTCTTAATATTTATTCATTTCGTACTTACCAGTACGTATCATATATTAATATATGTATATATATGAACCTATATTTTTAATCATTTTAATTTCATTCCGGATACGAGAGAGAACTACGATATCGTGCGAAACAGCTTAAAACGCTTGATCCGCAGGTCAACAAGTGGTAGAGGAAATTTTAGATGCCCAGAGACCAGCGTGCCCACCCGAGTATTTCAACATAGACATTCCGGAAAATCACACGTATAATCTTTACCCGGGGCACACGAAAATGCCTGTTTTACGTACACGGTACGATCAACGGACGGGTCATTCGCCGAACAATCCACGTCAACAGGTACAGAATGCACACTTTGGAAGAACGAGCCGCTGATCTTTCCTAACTCCTAAATACATGGATACGATGTCGTAGCTGAACGAGATCACGCCGTACTTGGACGGCGGGCTGATCTACGGTACGTCTAAGGCGTGGTCGGACGTTCTGAGGACGTATGCCAACGGGACCGTGCACCCGGCCGGTGAACTCGCATCCTCGCCCTCCGGCTCGTATCCCGAGTACAACAGCGTGAGATTACCGATGGCGAATCCGCCGCCGCCCGCTCACCATCAGTTATACGTTTCGCGGCACTACACCGAGAAAGTCAGCAGATACTTCAGTGAGTAAGAGACTTTATTTGCGTCGACGAGCACAAACGCGGATTACGCGGGAGTTAAAATTTCATGCCGCAAACGCGCTTAGCATATTCGACTATGTTGTGATCCTTCGGAGTGCACTCGTTCTCGATCGGTTCCGAATACGGCATCGGGACGTCGATTCCGGTGCACCGGATCGCGGGCGCGTCCAACTGGAAGAACACCGGATTTTCCATCACCGTAGCGACGATTTCGGAGCCGACGCCGCAACGAGGCCAGCCCAGCTCGACGGTCATCAGCCTGTGCGTCTTGCCGATCGACTTGAAGATGGTGTCCCAGTCCAGGGGTCTCAGGGAGCGCAGGTTCACCACTTCCGCCTCGATCCCTTGCCCGGCCAGTGTCTCGGCTGCCTGAAGCGTGAACACGTACGCCTGGCCGTGCGTCACCAAGGTGATGTGCTTGCCGGCTTTCTCCACCTTGGCCTTGCCGAAGGGTATCTCGTAGTTCTTGTCCAGGGCCTCGTCGGATACGGGGAACTCGACGGGGTAAAGCAACTCGCTCTCCAGCATCACCACCGGGTCGGGGTCTCTCACAGCAGCTTTCAGGCAGCCCCTGTAATCCTCGCTGGTCGATGGCGACACGACCTTGAGCCCGGGCACGCTCATGTACCACGCGGCGAAGCACTGGGAGTGCTGCGCGGCCAGACCCTTGGAGTTGCCGTTCGGCCCGCGGAACACGACGGGGACCGGAAATCTTCCGGCGCTCATGTAAAGATTCTTCGCGGCGCCGTTGACCACGCGGTCGATGGCTTGCATGGAGAAATTGAAGGTCATGAACTCGCATATCGGCCGTAAGCCCATGAGCGCCGCGCCTACGGCTATGCCGCAGAATCCAGCCTCGGTTATCGGTGTGTCGATCAATCTCTTGTCGCCGTATTTCTTCCAAAGGCCGCGCGTTATCTTGTAAGCGCCGTCAAACTGCGCTACTTCCTCCCCTAATATGAATACGTTCTCGTCCCGGGCCAATTCCTCGTCGAGCGCCTCATTCAACGCTTGCCGCACCGACATCTTCGTGATCGATCGGCGCGGCAGCTCGACAAAGATGCGGCGCGCCCGCAATATCGCTTCGTCTCCCAACGCTCGGAGAAGATACATCCTCGATAACGCGAATGAATCGATGATGCCGAGAGAGAGTGAGTCCGATGTTGTTAACGACACGTATGTATGTTGCAGAGTTAGGAAATCCGCGAGGGAACGAGAACCCGTTCCTACTGACCTTCGGTGTAGTGTGGTTCCGGTGGCACAATTTCCTGGCGAAGCATATCAAGCGTCACAATCCGACCTGGTCGAGCGACAAGATTTACAATGAGGCACGTAAGTGGGTGATAGCGACCCAGCAACGTATTGTTGTCGATGAATGGTTGCCTTCGTGGTTGGGAAAGAGTCTTTCTAAATATAAAGGTGAGAGATAGATACGATTCGGGGCGATCAATTGTGTATCTCAAAGCGTAGGGAGAATCACGAAAGTGAGCAAATTTATTTAGGTATTGGACTCGACCGTATCGAGATTTTATAAAGCCTATAAAACCGGAACTGAAGAAAAACCGTAATTTTAATTTTACCAATACTTTCATTGTCCAGAAAACCGAAACCGAAACCTTTATTAAATATTTTAGTGGATCGGAACCGGATCGATATTTTCGTTCAGCTCTAGTGTTAGCTAATGAAATTATAAATATTCTAGTAAATTCGCTCACCTTTGTCATTCTCACTACGTTTTGAGATGCATTATCGACTCTCGGGTTACTCGTAATTTGCGTGTCATTCACGTTTGATTTTCTCCCCGTTGAAAGGTTACAACCCTAATATCGACCCGCAGATAGATCAGTTCTTCCAATCGGCTGCTTTCCGCTTTGGACACACTTTAGTTCCACCAGGTAAATAAATAACACGTACAACGTCCGATTAACTAACGCTATGTTACGTAGACATAATTTCAAACACAACCGCACCGACGTCAGGCAAAGACGTTTTGTGAAAGCGATATTAATTTTTTATCTTCATGGCCTATTTGCTTTTACTCGTCTTTTTTTTTTTTTTTTTTTTTTTTCCCTTTNGCCTCGGCACTTTAAGAAATTTTAAGTCCTAAAATTTATGTTTTTCTTTTATAATATAAGTTAGAATATGTTTTGTTATAAAATAGCTAAGAAATAAAAATTTTGTTTTATTGAAACGACTCTATTTTTCTTCTACATCATAGGTATGTACTTGGAACTAATAGCCTCTATGCATTACTAGGCTGGAGTGCAAAGGGTTAATACACATTTGCACTGTAGCTTTCTTTTTGTTCAATCATAAGGTGACATAAAATAAACTTGACAAGATGGACTAGTAATTGTGATAAAATTGGAAAAGGGATGAATTCTCTTGAAAAAAAATTAATCGAAAATGTACACTCTTAAGTTGAATTGGTAAAACAATATTCTACCGATAATCAGTAAGTATTTACTAATTTTTAATGGATACTTAACTCTTCTGTCTAATACTTCAGTGATTTTAGCCAATGAAAGATTCACTACAGACTTATTTTTACAAGAAAAATCATCCCCTCCACGGTTGTACTACAATCATTGGCTCATTCTGTGCGTAACGTCGCGCAATAATCGGTATTGATAAACATAGTAATAGTAACAATTAATATAGGTGTATACCTCCGTAACTATGGGAGAGTCGATTGTTCCCTGGCGCCGTTTCCGATCAGAACATGCAACAATTACTGGATGTCACAGGTATTTTGGCGATTACACCGACGGTATTCAAGGTATATCGATGAGCGATTAATATACGGCGAAAATCGTCGTTTAGAATTCTCTATTTGCCAACAAAACGAAGATACCCATCAACGTGGATAAATTATTAATGGGAATGGCTATCCAACTGTGCGAAGAAGAAGATCATAAAATCGTTGAGGATCTGCGAGGCAGTTTGTTCGGTCCGTTGGAATTTTCAAGAAGGGATTTAATGGCGCTTAACATTCAACGAGGACGTGATCATGGCGTGCCGGATTACAACAGCGCTCGTCGCGCGTATGGTTTACACACGGTCAACAATATATCCCATTTTCCCGCTCGTCTGCCCCAAAAGGTACACCATTGTACAATTCAAGAACTCTTAATCCGCCGTAACAACGACTGTATAAAAGACACCTGCACTTTGTTTAAGATCAAGGACAATTTCCTCGATTTGTACAATAACTCCTTCGACAACGTGGACATCTGGGTAGGTGGAATACTGGAGACCGGTGACGGGCCCGGTGAATTATTCCAAGCGATCATCAGCGATCAATTTCAGAGAATACGCGATGGTGATAGATTCTGGTACAAAAATCTAGATAACGGGTATGTAATCACGCATAGCAGCGATTTCCACCGCGCTCTACACATCAATGCTCATATTTATATTTATCGACGCAATGCTTTGGCACGTCTTTACTCGTAGACTCTTTACCTTGAATGAAATTAAAAGAATAGACCAATTATCGATTTACGATCTGTTGATGTGCGTCACTGATATGGAGTGGAACGATATTCCGAAGAATCCTTTTCGAGTTCCTACAAGTGGTACGAACAAAAGCGTATTTTTTTTTATACGGTAATTTAAATTCGCCTGACGATAACTGAAGATTAACCGCTAAATGTGTACTATCATCCTTTCAGAGGGCGAGATGCATCCTAACTGTAAAAGAAATAACGTTATTAAGGCAGGCACGTGTGTTACTCCTTGCTTTCACGCTGATCAGATAAATGCTAGTATCGTCGAAAATTGTACACGGCCTGGAACTTACGACTATTTTTCAAAAAGCAGCGCGTCCTACATTCTTACATTTCTAGGCATGACAACATTTTTCTGCGGTAAATTCGTCATCGTCATTATTAATACATTGTAATTGTGTAAATTCTATATTACTTGACGTTAACATTGGCACAGGTATTGTTGCGATAATCTTTTACAAGATACAGTTCAAGGAGAAAGGACCGAGGACAGAGAAGAGTAGCAGAGAAGTGAATCACTTTGATAACGTAGATAGCATATTTACTGGTAAATTTCCAGGTATATACGTACATCGCATAACACATGGGATGTACATAATATACATATATCGTATAAAAAAAACAAAGATTCCGCTTATATAGCGTATTAATAACTCTTTATACTTAAATAGCTAGAGAATGGCAAGAGCCGAAGTCTTCGCTGAGACATGTGTTAATAACACCAAATGTTAGGTCTCAACAGTTGGAGGTGAAAAATCAATTGGGACATTTGATACGCGCAGTGGAGTTTCCATCCAACAGCAACGTTATGGTACATTTGTTTATCACACATAATTCCACCCGCATTTAACAACGCATTCTCTCGTAATAAATGTGCTAAATGTGATGAGTATACTAAAATACGTCGTTTCCTCCACCAGATTTACTGCGCAACCGACAACCATTACATATTGATTCGCGTACATCACAGTTACGACTTGGTGCTGAAGTTCGACTCCGAATATTTGAGAAGCGCGTTTATGAAGGCGTTCGACAGATTTATGTCAGAAATTGCAACAGTCGGGAATGTATGCTCGGTGCAAACGACCAACGTCACGCTCGCGATGTTGCTCAAGCAAGCGATAACTAAGAAGCACCGTCAAAAGAAATTAGAGATGTTCTTCCGTGTTGTGTTCTCACAGGCATGTTCTTCTTTGTTTATTAAAAAAAAAAAAATCTTCAAGTGAAGGATTTACTTCGACACAACGTACGAAAGAACTGTCGAAAGATAAGTATAAATAAATATACATGTAATGACTTCCTCTAGGCGTTTCATATCGCGCATAGGGAGGAGGAAATATTACAGATAGACTCGACGGTGGCGAGAGAAGTGATTTACACCGAGCTGACTATGATAGAATTTGCGGAAGCCTTGAGCATGAGGCCGGATGCCGAGTTCGTAAAGAAGGTAACGTTCGCCCGGACAAGTTGACAATGAGCGCGTGACATGTTGCTCGGAAGGTTGTACTTGCAGATATTTAATCTGGTGGACAAGGACAGGAACGGTTTTATATCATTCCGGGAGTTCGTTGATATGTTGGTGATATTTCTAAAGGGCTCCGCCGAAGAGAAGATAAAGCTGATGTTCGACATGTACGACATCAACGGTACGGGAAGACTGAAGAGAGAGGAATTTTTAAATATGTTAAGGTACATCATCTATCCATATACGTGTGATCGGGACGCTCTACCCGGTATTATTACGTGGAACTTGCAGATCGTTTATGGAAACGGTCAATGCTGACGTAACGGACGACGAATTGGAGACTCTGGTGCAATCCATGATGTACCACGCCGACATGGCGGACAAAGAGACCATTAATCTACAGGACTTTCAGCAAATACTGAGCGACTTTAACGATAAGTTCAATTACGCCGAGCTGGAGTTCAATGTGCAGACGGACGGCAGAAACAGGAAGCTTCACGCGGGCGTGCACACGGTTAGATCGACGTTCATCGGTGAAGTGCAGAGAACGGTGGAGAGCCTGTACGCCGACCCGAGCGAGTTGCAGTCGAGAATCGAGGGCAAGGTCGAGAACGAGCAGGATCTGACGGAGGAGCGGAATAACAGCGAGATCATCGACAAGGACGAGAAGATCGTCGAGGAAATGAAAAAGTACTCGGACGATTACTGGTACCCCATAATGAAGTACCTCGCCAACAAGAGAATGCAGATATTCTGGGCGTGTTTGTACACTCTGTTGCTCCTTGGAATATTCGCCGAGCGAATTTACTGTACGTACTACTGGGATATTCAGCGTGTCGTATCTTGTCGATATGCCCGCGAATATTCGACGATGTTCTTCCAGATTACTACATCGAACGGGAACATTCCGGTCTCAGACGAATACTGGGCTACGGCCTGACCGTGACGAGAGGCGCGGCGTCGGCGATGATGTTCACTTACTCCACGCTGCTGCTCATGATGTGCCACAACACCATCACCTTCCTGAGAACCACAGTTCTGCAATTCTACATCCCGTTCGATTCCGCGATCGACATGCACAAGTACATCGCTTGTTGGGCGCTGGCCTTTACCGGTGAGAAGATGCTCTTGTTCTGTGTTAAACATCGTGTCTTTAACCACCTTGATTTCTTCGTAATCATACCCCGGCCGATTTCACACGTATATTCGAGGAGGTATTTTATTCAAGAATCTCTTTTAGTGTTACATATTATCGGACACGGCTTCAACTTTTACCACATATCCACGCAGACTGCCGACGATCTATCGTGTTTATTCCGGAATTATTTCCACGCGTAAGTTTCTCCCTGAACATTCTGATCATCCACACGATGCACAGGACGTTATGTGTAATTATCGGTATCTGTAGGACGCACGAACTGCCCAAATTCCATTATTGGTGTTGGGGTACGATGACAGGTATAACGGGAATACTTATAACCATCGTGACTGGATTGATATTTATATGTTCGTTACCGATGGTGCGCAAGGCATTTTACCATTGGTTCTCCTTCATACACTCCCTGTATCCAGTTTTCTATATACTTATGGTTTTACACGGCAGCGGAAGATTAGTACAGGTAAAAACGAACGTTTTTATATAAAGTGTAAATTGTCCTCACGATGATACAACTCACGAAATTACTCGTTTCGCCGTGACAGGAGCCGTATTTCCATTATTTCTTCTTGGGACCGGCTATCCTGTTTATTCTGGATAAAGTTGTAACAGTGACCAGGACGACAATAGAGATACCAATACTTAAAGCGGATATTTTGCCATCGGGTAATTTTTCTTCAACGAAGTTGAATCACATACTGTCTACTTATTTATATCTTATTTACATCTCTACACGCTATATCGATATGTTTCGGCAGGTGTAACGTGTTTAATATTCCCAAAGCCTCTAAATTTTCAATATAAATCTGGCCAGTGGATTAGAGTGGCGTGTCCAGCATTGCAAACAAACGAGTTCCATCCGTTTACTTTATCCTCCGCACCGCACGAGACAAGTTTAAGTATACATATAAGAGCAGTTGGACCGTGGACTACAAATATCAGGGACAAATTAGAGCTATGTACCATGTCTAATGAGAACTTGCCAGTGGTAAGCCTTTAAATCGTAATATTGTGGAGTATATTTGTTTATTTGTCCAAAAACGTTTTGCAACATTTAATACAATGAAATAAAATTGTAATATTATCTATTTTCTCTCATCCGATTGATAGATTCACATAGATGGCCCGTATGGAGAAGGCCATCAAGACTGGGATAAATACGAAGTAGCAATTATGGTTGGTGGTGGTATAGGTGTTACACCTTTTGCATCCATACTGAAAGATGTTGTTTTCAGATCGAACCATAGTGTGAACTTTAGTTGCAAGAAGGTAGTAATGTCACTGTAGCACTACGATGTATAGGGAAGAATATATGTAAAATCGCTCCATTTATAGGTGTATTTTCTTTGGGTCACGAGAACACAAAAGCAATTTGAATGGCTGGTCGACATATTGAGGGAGCTCGAGAAAACCGACGTTAAGAACATAGTATCGATTCACATCTTCGTCACTCAATTTTATCAAAAATTTGACCTACGCACGATACTTTTGGTAAGACATCTGAATGCAATTATCATTTGACTTAAAAGAATTAAAGGAAATATATAATAAAAACAATTTGAAAATATGATTAGGGCTCCTAAATAAATAATGAGTGATAATGTAGAAAAAATTAATTGCAATGTGAGCCAAAAATTGGTGCACAAATCATAAAACTTCGAAAAAAGTCCGAATTAAGGACCGAGACGTTTGATGATATTGCGAATATATTTATGAATCTCTAATTTCTTTGTTTTTTCTCTTCACTTTTATGATTTGCGCACCAACATCTGTACACTGGCTTACATTGCTATTATTTTTTTCCTATATTATCATTGATTATGTAATAAAATACTGTTTCCAGTATATCTGCGAGCGTCACTTTCAAAAGATTTCAAATAAATCCCTGTTTACTGGTCTTAAGGCAGTCACACATTTTGGACGCCCGAAATTTTCTCAATTCTTCTTGTCTATACAGAAATTATATTCTGATGTAAGTATATGTATGTAAGAATATATATGTATAAATGTATATATACTAATAAGGCATAAATAATATATCACATCTATAAAATTCTATTCATATTTTTACCAAATGTGATACTTATATTCTACTCTACATCATACTTTTAAATCTTTATGCGATTTAATATATATTGAAGCAATTTTTCCTTTTAGGCAAACAAGATTGGTGTTTTTAGTTGTGGTACACCAACAATGACCCAAGCAGTAGATGCAGCTTGCAAAACAATTAATCTAATGGAAATTAATGATACAGTATTTCAGCACATTTATAAAAGCTTTTAAGTTTATGATATTTATCGTAGAATTTCACTTTTAATAACCATTTATCTTTATCCTAATTTACAATTTTGCATTAGTCTTATTTCTATTTCTTCGATATTTTTTATTTAGTAAATATAAAATAATAAAAATAGCACTGAATAAGCATATAGCCTAATATCAATATAAAAGTACCTATCAAGTACCTATCATGGTTATATTATGTTTATGTTCAAATTTCTTAAACTTTGTATAAACGAGAATTTTTTCCTCTAATAATTTAACGTTTAACACGTTTCTCTTCATTTGAGTTCAATGATTACAAGTTATAAAATTTTATTATAAAAACAATATATTTCTAATAGAGATACATATACTCACGCGAATTTTTCCTGAATGTAAGCCTTTACAGTTAATGCCAACAGAAAATTCCCGCCATTCTTCCATACTAAATCAATGAAAAACGGTAAAATAACCTTTTGGAATCTAATGATACGTTGTTGTGACGGCATAAATACGCAGTGTACAGAATTACATACATGAGATTGTTAATTACCATTTCTCCATACGGTAGAAAGAGTAATTAATTATTGGAATGTTGAAGTTGAACGGTCTGATTACGAAACTAATGGGAAACAAGAGATAACTGGTTCGTTCCTTTTACTTGAACTAACCGCACCAAGAAAGTTACGTACACAAAAGTGTATGAAGCGTACATAGAAACGTACAAGATTCTCACGCTTCAGTGTGTGTAAATTTCTTGAATTATTGCAGCCAATTCAGTTAAAAAGAACAAACCAAATAGAATGGATCGCTGGTGGGGGCGGAGAAGATGGAAACGAGAATGAGACAGACAATTGGTTTGTTTTTTGTATCTGCACTGCTGAACTGGGACAATAAGTTAGAGTGAGACAAGTATATTATGGCTGTGTTCCAATATTCACTGCCAATGCTGAAAACCTTTAGGTCCGTATTCGAAAGTCTCGATCTCTTATCGATAAACACGTTTCGATAAAAATTCTTTAAATGTGGCTTCTCAGCCAATCAAGTGATTCCTAAACTACTTTTAAAGGCATTTTCATTGATAAAAGAGAGTTACAGGCTATAGTAACATAATCAATACTCTTTCAGCACGGCCAATGAATTTTAGAACACAGCCTTTAGCCGGTATTCACAGTCGGTCTTATATTTAAGACCGTCTTAACCCTTTTCCTCCCACATAACACAAATTGTTTTTAAACTTTCAACCTAATATCTTTTAACGAAAATATCATATGAAAATTTATCAAACATCATTTCTTATAGATTTTGACCTCCTCTTTTGAATGCCGTTGAAAAATTTTACCCAAATCGTAAGCCGGAAAAGTTATAGGCCATTTTTCCGAAAAATTCACAAATTTTTCACGGTTTTTTTTTGTAATGTTTATTTTGAGTTGGAAAAAATTTGCACACGTCATCGCAATCACTATAAACGATGTTATAGATGTCTGCTTTTTCAAACCCCGTTAGATTTTTTTCGAAATATAGATTCCCTCCGATAGATTCCGGATGCTGTATAATTTTTACAGAATCGTATCAGGAGAATATAACGAGCGTGGAGCTTGCATGACTTAATACCTTAACCTTCTCGCTGATCCTGTTCTCCTAATACCAAACTAAACTTCGATAGATTCCGGATGCTGTGTGATTTTCACAGAATCGTATCAGGAGAATATAACGAGCGTGGAGCTTGCATGACTCAACGCCTTAATCTCCTCGCTGATCCTGTTCTCCTAATACCAAACTAAACTCCGCTAGATTCCGGATGATGTGTGATTTTCACAGAATCGTATCAGGAGAATATAACGAGCGTGGAGCTTGCATGACTCAACGCCTTAACCACCTCGTTGATCCTGTTTGCCTAATAACAGATTAAACTCCGCTAGATTCCGGCCGCTGCGTAATTTTCACAGAATCGTATCAGGAGAATATAACGAGCGTGAAGCTTGCATGACTCAACGCCTTAACCACTTCGCTGATCCTGTTCGCCTAATAACAAATTAAACTCCGCTAGATTCCGGCCGCTGCGTAATTTTCACAGAATCGTATCAGGAGAATATAACGAGCGTGAAGCTTGCATGACTCAACGCCTTAACCACTTCGCTGATCCTGTTCGCCTAATAACAAATTAAACTCCGCTAGATTCCGGCCGCTGCGTAATTTTCACAGAATCGTATCAGGAGAATATAACGAGCGTGAAGCTTGCATGACTCAACGCCTTAACCACTTCGCTGATCCTGTTCGCCTAATAACAAATTAAACTCCGCTAGATTCCGGCCGCTGCGTAATTTTCACAGAATCGTATCAGGAGAATATAACGAGCGTGAAGCTTGCATGACTCAACGCCTTAACCACTTCGCTGATCCTGTTCGCCTAATAACAAATTAAACTCCGCTAGATTCCGGCCGCTGCGTAATTTTCACAGAATCGTATCAGGAGAATATAACGAGCGTGAAGCTTGCATGACTCAACGCCTTAACCACTTCGCTGATCCTGTTCGCCTAATAACAAATTAAACTCCGCTAGATTCCGGCCGCTGCGTAATTTTCACAGAATCGTATCAGGAGAATATAACGAGCGTGAAGCTTGCATGACTCAACGCCTTAACCACTTCGCTGATCCTGTTCGCCTAATAACAAATTAAACTCCGCTAGATTCCGGCCGCTGCGTAATTTTCTCAGAATCGTATCAGGAGAATATAACGAGCGTGAAGCTTGCATGACTCAACGCCTTAACCTCCTCGCTGATCCTGTTCTCCTAATATCAAACTAAACTTCGCTAGATTCCGGATGCTGTGTGATTTTCACAGAATCGTATCAGGAGAATATAGCGAGCGTGGAGCTTGCATGACTCAACGCCTTAACTTCCTCGCTGATCTTGTTCTCCTAATATCAAACTAAACTCCGATAGATTCCGGATGCTGCGTAATTTTCACAGAATCATATCAGGAGAATATATCGAGCGAGGATCTTGCATGACTGAACTCCTTAATTAAGATTCTCCGTAACACCGGATCGCAAAGTTGAAGTTTCAAAAATCCATTTAACTTTCAAATGTACAGAATATAACGGCAACGGCTTCTCCGGGAAGTACCGAGTAAGCGTCTTTGAAAGGACGGCAGGCCGCCTCCTGCGTGCTCCGCACATTTACACTCAAGTGGAGCGTGTATGTGGTCATATATCCATGAAAATATACCGTTAGTGATCGTCGTGATACTTTAAGCAGGTCGTGCAAGCAAAGAGAGGAGAGAGGATCTTATCGACACGACTTGACCCATAAGCTTGTCCGGCGTAGGTCATAGAGACGCGGTACGCTGTGTGTCGCGATAAAAATATCGAATATACGACGAGGTTGATATCAGGCGGCTACAGTCGTTTAAGTTCATCTACTAATGCTTCATAGCCAATGAAATGAGCCGTACAACGTCTGAAATAAACTTAAGATGTTCTTATATACAAGATTTGACTATGCATGTCGGCTTTCGTCTCGCTCTAAGGGAGAATTCACAGTTTGATAGAAAAGGCAGCAGCCAATCAGAACTCGCGCTGGTAGTCAGTAATTTTTGCTTTATCTACTGCTTACTATCAGTGCGAATTTTGATTGGTTGCTGCTTTTCTGCTATCTGCTTTTCTGTCAAGTTGTGAATTCTTTTTAACTTATTGCACCAGTTCAACAATGCAATTATAAAGAACAGACGAAATGGCTGCGTTCAAAGAACACAAACAATCAGTAAGCGGTTAATAATCATTGGTCTTTAAGGGCATTTTACAATGCCTCGTTGCGAAAGATGGCACAACTACTAGTTATAAAAAGCATTTTCAGTTGCAATGGACAGTCGAGGTTACTAAACGAGGGTTGCCCAACTTTTAACTCCTCGATGACAGGAGGGATACCTATTTATACTTAAAATGTGTTAAAATGTGTTAGTACATAATTTATTAAATATTAACTATACAGGTTTAATTATCTATCATATACTCAGAATAACTATATAATAAAATAAATAGGTAAAAATAGTAATACTAACAGTAATAATTTAACCGAATTTTGAATGACTTTTAACACATTGCAGGTTAGTGATATTAGGAAATTAAAAAGTAAATTGAAGTAGTGAGTTATTTTTTATTAAAACAAAGGTTATATTAATGTATGCACGTAGTAAAAAATAAATTAGTCGAACTTAACATTTCTTGAGTTAAATTATTTTACTTCATTATCTTAGTTAAATTAAATATTACCAGTATAATTAAATAAAACCATAAGAATAGTTAAAAATCACTCAAATTGAGAATAATTTGATACTACAGATTTAATATAGATTCTACGATGGTATGTGAGGTTTCTTAAGTTTGCGAATATTGAGGTACAGTTCACCATCATTAGGTAACGTCACAGAAGCTGTCATGAAAAGCGTCATCGGTATTAATGTTTTCTCGCATGGTGTCACCTCATATCGACACAACATTTTCATGATCCCCAGTTTCGTCTGTAAAAGTCCCAAACGAGGACCTGTGGGATACACAACAAAAAAATTGAATCACACCTCGAATTGCAATTTTATTCATTTTGCACTGTCGCTCGAAGCGCTTTTATTAAAACGACTGTCAAAGAAAAAATTAATATGGGAACGGAGTGAATGCTTTGTGAATATGGAAAAGTTCAAGTCCTCACCTACACACATGCGAGGACCTTTCCCAAATGGCAAGTATGTATAAGCCGATATGTTTGATTTGTTCTCCTCGCTGAATCGTTCCGGATCGAATTTCTCAGGATTGGGGAAGTATTGAGGATCCCAGTGCAGGCCGAATACCGAGAGGAAAATTCGCGTGCCCTTCTTAATAGTGAGGTCGGAGTTTGGCAGTTGATATGTCTTTACTGCCCGGCGATCTATAAACGGCATCACCGGATACTTTCTCAAAGCTTCAGAGACCACCATATGGAGATATGGTAGCGTCATTACCTACGACAATGAAGAAACGATATGATCAGTTTTAATTTTAAGGGAAAGATTGATTTCACACATCGGCATAGAAAACATTCTCGTTTGATTTCCCAATAAAGTTATTCTCAACGACGACGGAGTCAGATAATTGAAACAAAGCACACGGTATTCATATATACATACCATATCGTATGTGATTTTTCCATCAGAGCTGTTGAGCGCGTCGAAAATTTCCTTCCTAAGTTTGTCTTGCATTTCAGGATGCATTGCGAGTTCGTACAATGCGAAGGACATTGCTGTCGAAGAGGTCTCGAAACCGCCGGTAAAAAAGATCATAGTTTGCGCGACTAGATCATCCCCGTTGAGATCTAAAATTTAAAAATTTCTAAAATTTACAAACTTGCGATTTCTCAAGATTGCCGGTCAGATACAAGTTGATTATTCTATTTTTTTGTACTAGGAATCATCAACTCTGGGACGCACAAGAGAGTGGAAACAATTGGAGAAATTTGGAGATTGGAGACATTTCTTTTTCTGATACTAGAAAAAACGGTATTATTATTTCTCGCATTTTGCTTACCGTAGCCTTCCATGTCGCTAGCGTAATTTTCCTTGAAGTCGAGGAGGATATCAATAAGATCGCCCCGTTTCTGGCCGGATTCTATGCGATCTTTGATCAACTTCCAGAAAGCTTCGCGTAACTGTTCCGAAAGTTTCTTCCCGAAGAAATGTATGCCGGCCAAGTAAGCTATCTTTGGAACGAAGAACACAGCGAGCACCTCGTAGGTTCGGTTGCTCTTAAAGTCGAAGATCGCTTTACCCCTTCTTCGGAACTCTGCGTTCGTATCGACTAAGGATTTCATATCGATCCCGAAAACGATACTGCCGATAAAGTCAGTTGCTAATTTACCAAATAAATCCTTTACGTCTACCGTGTGCCCCTCACCTGCCAGCAAATATGTCAAATTATTCTGTAAGTCAACCAATGTTCTCTAATCGCACTCTAATTGCATTATTATTGTCACAAAGAAACACAGACATGCATGTTGAAATTATGCTAATTATTTTTTATAGAATTGATGCAACGATTGACATTAAGTAATATGTTAAGTTGCATGTAAAAGTCAAATAGCTCTTTTCAACCTTTGAAATTTCACAATCGAATTATGTGACGTTATACCTCGACATTTTATACTTGATTATTTATTTTGGCAAAAGTATATACCCTCCAATTTCTCTAATCCCAAAGATTCCAAATACGTGTCCAGCTTGCTAGCAGAATTCAACATCAAGTCGAACATTTTCTTCAGTTTTCCCGAAGTGAACAACGGCGTCAGTTTGGATCTCAACACTTTCCAAGCTGGATTATCTATAAATGCGAGCGAGGAGCTGGCTAAACGATCATGCGAATCTGGCGAAGTGCTTCGATCGCAGAAATAATTAAAGTCTTTCACGAAAATGTCTTTGATCACTTCTGGATCGCGTAGCAACAAGCAGGGCTGGTCCAATAAATAAAAGCCCATGTAAGGTTTTTCTTTCATTTGTCCATACATGTCTCTTATGACATAACCGGGATGCTTTTTTAGAGACATACATTTCGCGAAATTGCCGAAAAATGGTACCGGCGGTATTTCGAAAACGCCCCGTTTCTTCCAGTAGTTGAAGTTGCGAGTCATGTAAAGGTACATTGTCACCACAATCATCGTTGCAACTATGATACCGTCCAAAATCAAGTAATTCGTAATTATCGCCATTTTATCCTATGAAAATATATTTATTATATTAATAATTTGAATTTATAATAACATAGGATGAGTCACTTAATTTAAAAAATCGAAATATATAAAAAATAAAGCAAAATAAAGAGAAGTGTTCCGGACAAAAGTTATAGGGTTTGAGAGAATATATAAGTTGATGACAAACACACACACACGCACACACCTTAATTTCGTTCCATAGTCAATAATTCATGATCAAGGATTCATTTCGAGATCAACACGATTCTTGTTTTAATGGAATCATGTAATTAGTAAAAGATTGTATAGTTTCCTTATCCTTTGCTATACTATTTAACTCGGAAGAATCCGAATCTAAGTGATGCGCACGAATAGTAGGGAAAATATTGGAACAAAGACTATTGGAGACACTCATACTTGACCCGAGATTTAGATCTGAGATTAAGACCACTAGTTTAACACGTGATATTTATGTTTGTTTCGAAATGTCAATAACAAGTCAGACTCGTGATATTCATATTTGATAAGAAATTAGAGCCAGACACGTGATATACAGATTTGGTCCAAAATTCTCATCACGAGTCAGACTTGTCAAAGTATGGCAAGGGGTTAAAACAAATCGATATAAAACATATTTTAGATTGAAAACTAGAAGAATGAAAATTAAAATATATCGATAATATTCACTTTTCCATGATCTCACTATAGCACTTTTATACGCAGAGTGAATAGAGAAATTGATTTGTGTGAAAAAAAAACAGCATGATTCCATTTAAGAAAAAAAAAAAGAAGTTGACTTAGAAATGACCTTGAATTATTAACTACACCATGAAATTGAAGTCACCAACTTATACTACCCTCTAAGACATAAAAAAATAAGGTATAATTATGTATTTGTACAATTCATTTTGTATTAAGTGAGAAACTAGCTAGGCAAACGTTTAATATATATTTATATATTTAAATACATGCCCTTGCACTTTTCGATTTCAATGTACATGTTTAATATATATTATTCAAATTAATCAATTATTATTATATATATTACTCAAATTACTTACGCAATTTTTATTGCGTAACTCTGACATGCACCACAATTTTGTTACTTTAAATGTTATTATTTATGTTCTATAGTTTTAACTATGAATGATACCGAGGAAATTGTATCCTACACAATTGTCACGCACACCTATTTTGATTCCTTTGTGATCACCGTACATCATTTATAACGGAAAAAATCGTTCCCACTCGCGGTTCATTTGCAAAACGATAACTTATCTTCGTTAATTTCCGCAACCTTTTAAGTAATATGAATGTAGATGTTACGATATCTAAATATCACTTCCAATACGTAATTACTGTGTGGTCTGGAGACTACAAGAATAAGGCATGGCTTGCGATTAATGAGCGAGATAATATGCGATTTTATTCTTAAGAATATTTTACAATGCCCCGTCGGCAGTCGCGAAAGATAGCAACTATTAATTACAAAATGCAGTTGCGATTGTAATAAATAGTTGCGATTGCGAAATTTGTCCAACTTTGGGTGAGATTGACCACATCTCTATTGACCACAGATTGGCTATACCGATCGGCTGACATTAGAAAAATATCAAATCACGGCTGGCTGTAGTTAGTGGTTCTGAATGATCGATGAATAATTACAACATTCGGCCGCTCCCCTCAACTCCTTTTAACTGTTTGGTGACAATAACTGTCGATCGAAACACGTCAGTGCAACCCAAAATACCACTTTCTAATTAGTAGTTGCCATTCTTCACATCGACTGGCGATGGAGTATTTGCGACGTAAAATATCCTTTAGACTCCTCGATAGATAGCTTAACATAAGAATCTAGTAGGAAAATAAATAATTGTCATAAACACTTTAATTAATATTTGATTAATTAATTAATACTTATTATGTACTCAGTTTTACGTTCTATTTGCCTGTTCTGTTTAAGTACATTTATACAACTTGCATGGTAAATAACGTCCTTGACTCGAAAAGGTTACGAGGAAAATAAGAAATAATAATTTAATGTTGAAATATCAAGAAAATGTTGTTTTACTAAAGTAAACCATATTGTTTGATAGAAAAAACAGTATTATTTAGACGAAATAATATTGGACTTCCAATGAGAGAAAAATTTACTTGATCCCAGAAAGCAAAATGATAGCATATGATATCATGTAGTGTTCAGCATTCGTGTTCGTATCTTGATATAACATGATCTCCAAAATATGTTGTTCAAATAATGTCAGAAAAATATCTTATCTAATGATACGTCTAGTGGCATCTAATAATATTAGTCAAAATCAAGTCAAGAACATGCACAACACATTTACATATTGTTTGTCTACATTTTGTGCTCGTGTCATGTTAATGACGTATATTTAAAAAGATATTAAGTTGAAGTTATAATATAGCCATCACATTGTGACGAAACATGATCGCCAAAAAAGATTCTATCTAGGATTATGTATTAAATATTATTCCACTGAAACAAAGAATTTCTTTAATATTTTTCGGAAAAAGTTTCGATTGAATAAATTTTATTAAATCCAAAGAAATCTTTATTTCTGTGGAATATTTTGTGAATTACATATTGTTTGGCAATCGCATCTTAATACCTTATAAAAAGGAATAAAAGGAAGAAAAAGGAAAGAAAATGCAAAACAATCAAGAAGAATCAATTTACAAATTTTTACACAAAATCTTAGAAATAGTCCATTTCATAAGAGATCGAAGATAACATATATATCTTCTTAATATTCTCCACTTATTCTTCACGAAAGAATTATTATATGCTCTCGTAATATATATATTACAACTTAGACCTGAGATGTTTATATTTTTAAAGACTATATGAAATATATAATTTTACGTATAACATAGACGGTTTATGGTCAACATACGAAAAGCGGTAAGTAAAAGGTGTGAATTATTTTAATGAAATATAACAACGAGATTTTAATGAAACAAATATTCGATCGGGACTACAAACTAACATTATAATTGATTTTGGAAGCAGAAACGGTACGGTGTCAACAGGCAGCTACAAGGATGAAAGAAGAATGTAGGGAAGGGAGAACGAAAAAGAAGAGCGATAGAAAACAGGGGGAGGAGGGAGTTCCGGGATACCTCGGGACGTAACAATATATTATATATATATATATATATATATATAGAGTTAAATACTTAAAAATATATATAATATATATATTTTATCTCTCTCTCTCTCTCTCTCTCTCTCTCTCTCTCTATATATANATATATATATATATATAGAGTTAAATACTTAAAAAATATATAATATTACAATAACATTAAATAATATTATTTTTTTTAATATTATTAGGAGTGGGCATATAATCATTTATTAATATTCCAGAAATATTACTTAATATTAAACACTATTACCGGAATATTATTAGAATATTACGTCTAATATTCTAAGGATATGCCCAGAATATTACTTAAAATTAAATAATATTACGCGCTTATAGGAACTGAACTTACTTATCAGCAATGTAATAACCTCCTCTTCTACACCAATCTCTTCTAATATACGACGTAATTATAATATGTCATACATTGTGTAATCTTCTCTGTTCTCTTTGTATTCTTGTAAAAATCGTAAGATGAAACAAACGAGAGAGTTACGCCACGACAAAAATACTTCACTAGAGATTGTTTCAAATTCAATGACGTATGATATCCGAATAACGTAATAATCATGCATATTCAATAGCCACGCTTTTACGGTGTTGCCTATATCTCTACTCCTTGGCAACATTCGTTGAGATTACCCGATCGATTTCAATATAAAACCGGATATCAATCTGTTTGCTAATTGACTTCATCAGATATCATTATAACGTCAGCAGTCATCATTTTTCATCAGATAATGTTTGATCGAATATTGCGTCATCGCTTCTTATTCATCCGATCAAATTACAACGATGCAATGTCCGATTACACCGTAATATCATCGATCAAGTCGTGCTTTTTATCTGACGGAAATTAAACGGATACACAAAGGGCGGTTGATTCTCCGATTAGGTTTTATCGGTAACTGCATTTCATTAGATAAAAATATCAGTCGGTCGGACAACAAAAATAACAATCGGATTAGTCATTTAATCCGTTTATCCGGTGGAAATTTTTCTCAATGTTTCAATGTATAAATATAAATTATAAATTATACAATAGTTCTTTCGTGGAACAGACGGAATATTTCCCTAATTTTCCTGATCTTCAAATCCTGTAATCTCAAACTGAAAAATATCTAATCGCATTTTATACGTTAGGTTTAGAGATTATTGTAGAAAAGGAGATTATCACATTCATGATAAGTAAGTACAGTCCCTATAAGCGCGTAATATTATTTAATTTTAAGTAATATTCTGGGCATATCCTTAGAATATTAGACGTAATATTCTAATAATATCCCGGTAGCTGCCTGTTGACATCATACCGTTTCTGCTTCCAAAATCAATTATAAGTTAGTTTGTAGTTCCGACCGTATCGTTGTTATATTTTGTTTCATTAAAATAATTCACACCTTTTACTTACCGCTTTTCGAGCTTATTAAATTCAATTAAATTAGATCCGGCAGTCACTGCCGCCGAATAGCAGAAGTATCGTTAAGCAGACTGACCACCAAAATTTAAGCAAAATAAGAATCACTTCAAGGATCAGCCTTGAGGGCTCCGTGACTTATTAGCGCGCGAAAGCCTAGTCTCGGCGTCACTTACCATTTATAGAAAATCTCATAACTTCCATCATTTCTATTATTGTATTAAAATTCAAAATTGATCCGATAATCCCGCGCCTTCTGACCTTATTTTCCCACCGATCATGCTCGGTGTGTAAAATGGGTTATATTATGCGATTTTTAGATATCATGTGCGATTTAGATAAACTAAATTTTTCCGCTCCGTAAGAACGGATGTGCATGATTCGTCTCTCGTCTTATCTCTGTAAACGTAAGACCACCGTGGAACACTAAGTCCGTTGGTATTCCCCTCGAAAATGCTGACCATTGCAGTTGCAGAAAGAAGAGGGAAACTAGGACGAGCTTATAAATAAAAATCTCGTCTTTAAGCAGTCAGTTCCGAATTCCAAGTTCAGAGTCCCAAGTCGTCAGTTGTCAGATCCAGTTCTAAACTTTGAGTATCGGTCTGCTTTTCAACCTTCGCGGTTCTTAGTGAAGGGTCACCTCGGTACCCATTCAATCACGAGAAATCGCATCTCTGAGAAAATCCGTGTGGTACATCGGCAAATGCCAGATATTGTGCGAAATCTCAGCCCTGCAGCCTGCCTCCCTCTTCTTTCAAGGGCAAAGTACTTCTTTCAATCTACTATATTGAACCAGCCGACATTGAAAGTCTACCTTTCTAAAGTAATAATGATAACACGAATCGGTATCCATAATATATATATGAACTACATATATATAAACGTACGTCATCTTGGAAAAAAAAACGCAGAGAACGGCAGCCGGTTTGAGATACCACTTGAAATACATTTAAAATAAAAAACTATAATAATATATTGTGACATCCTGGACGGACCGCGACATGCGTAACAACAGCGGCTCCGCCACGCTTAGCAGCTAATTAAGCCGAGAGGAAAGGTGAGAAGGTTTTACATAGTTTTGAAGTGGAATAACAATATTGTAAGGAAAGAGGCAAGAAAATAAAATGAAATAGTAATATAATTTATTCTCGTCCTCATGAAATTTGGATTATTCTCGCTCGAGATGGCAACAAGTTTATCGCAATGACCCGTAAAGATAGAATAAGATTAACTACGTCAGATTGTGTTGAAGTATGGATACTGTTTCGTGTTATTATAATTATTTTATAAAGATAGACTTTATATATATATATGTATGATGTTATATGATGTTATATGATGTTATATATATATATATATATATATATATATATATATTTAAGTGGAATAACAATATTGTAAGGAAAGAGGTAAGAAAATAAAATGAAATAGTAATATAATTTATTCTCGTCCTCATGAAATTTGGATTATTCTCGCTCGAGATGGCAACAAGTTTATCGCAATGACCCGTAAAGATAGAATAAGATTAACTACGTCAGACTGTGTTGAATATAAATATAATATATATATATATATGATGTTATATAATGTTATATAATGTTATATAATGTTATATAATATATAACACATATATATATATCATATATACGATATATTGTCGCTCGCGAGAGGCGATTATCTGCGATTAGCTGACAACGTCAGCTGTCGTTGGGCTGTCGTTAGGCACGCGCGTTATTTTCCTTTTATTCTAATGATATTTTCGTGTCTTAGAAACGCGAGATGTAAAGAAAGCGAAACATCCTTGGAGCTTCTGAACTCGATTTAGTACGTTTCTGCATATATAGATATACTTCCACCTTAGGTAGGCGGGAGAGGGATAAGTGCAACAAGAAAAACAGAGCAGACAGCAGCTTTAAGGGGCAAAGCGGTAATACTAACTACACGTTAGTATCATACATTTTAAAATAAAAGTTCAATAATACACGTGCAGGATGCCCATAATTTGCATAGTTTGCAAGAAGTTCCACATTCCTGGTAACTCTAGCAGTTTTCACAAGTACGTACAACATAAATTAAATGTGACATTAATATTGTTTGAGAACATTTTGGTTATGTTTCTGTTTATCAACTATACAATTATCTCACAAAATCCAGGTTTCCAAGTGACAATATACAAAGACAAAATGGATGTCTGTATTTGGACTTTTATCCATCACAAAAAGTGCTACAATATGTAATGATCATTTTAACGATGATGCATTTCATCAAACAGATAGCTATACAAAAGTCAGACGATTGGTGCCAGGTGCTATTCCTGTAAACAAGTCAGTGGATTCCATCAAAACAAATATTCAAGTGGAGAATAACACAACAATTTGTGATGCACGGACCAACTTAAACTTAGAAAAGTCTGAGTGTGTAAATATGTAAGTTGAGGAAAATCTAAAAGAAATTGGAACTGAACTCGATTCTTCTTCATTGTTGATGGTACACAAAGAAGTTGAACAAATCAAAGAAACAGTGTCTGATTTAAATGCATCCATATCTTCACACGCTGATGTTGAAGACCAAGACAGTAATAGGTAACAATACTTTGATGTTTATTTAATGTAAAATTTGACGTATTTATGAAATTTTAACTTATTTATGTATTAATTTTTTTAGAAAAGGTCCAACAAGTGATGTTATTGAAGACATTCCTGTGAAAAAAAAAGATTGAAAGACAGTTATAAAAAACTATTATTAAACAATACAAATATTTTAGTGCCATCATCAGCTAATTGCATACCTCAGGACGAGACGTTAATGATATCGAACGCAACTGATGCACCATTATTCGCGAAATCTGATATCGTTAGTGATATCTCAACAAACGCCTGCACTTCCTCTCTCACAACTACAAAACTACCGGCGAGTAAAAAAATCAAATCTTCGCGCACCGCTCCCTCATTTCCCGTTGAGAATTTTTTGCATAAGCACAGTCACTTGCTTAATCACGATTATGTTCACGAAGAAACGTAGGTTCAATCGGAATATTTGGACGACATAATTAGACATGTGGCCGGAGCGGTAGTGTACTCGATAAAAAAAAAATACATTGCATCAAGTGCTTAAATTTGCTACAAAATGATGTATCAGTTGCGTCAAAATTGACAGTGTTAAAGAATAAGGGTGGTTTAAATATTGCTTCAGATGATGTGTTTATAGTATGCTACTATACAGAACAAATTTTAAGGCGATATAAGGACTTACTTTTAAGTAAAAATATTAATTTTTCCTTAGTTTCAGAGACGCTTAAAATTTTACCACCTTGTGTTTTCAAAAATGACACACACAATTTCGAACAAGAACCATTATCTGATCATCATCATAAAATTATTTTTATGATAGTTCAAAATTACGTGGATAAACGCTTAAAGCACGAAAGCGAAAAAATGTACGATGTAAAAAATCGTATTCGTGTGCGGAACACGAAATTAACGATTTTCCAAGGCGAATAATTAAATACGCATCTAATGTTTTAAAAAATAAATAGTTATTTTCCAATAAATTTTTTTATTTTATTCCAACTATACACTTCGTGTATTCTTTGCTACATATTGTTCAAAATTTTTTTTATTACATAACTGACATCCTTCGTCTCCTCTTTAAAAAATGAATAAAAAACATCTAACATGCCCGTTTGTTTTTTTATAATTTTTTTCATTAAAAAAATTAATAAATTTAAAAAATTAATAAAAAAAATTTGATAGATTCGAAACGAATCGATCTCCGTGCGGGCAAAAACGTTTAGCCCAC
>NW_014555869.1:0-898 GCF_001313825.1 Dinoponera quadriceps
AGCTTTATTACGTTATTTTCATGCGGCAGCCTAGAGGATTTCAGGCGGTTTCGGGCGTTTCTTTCGATTCTACATCAGAAAACGTGAACTAATGAAAATACACTTTTCGGCTTGAATCTTTTCGACCACATACGCTGGTTTCACCAGAAAAGGTGAAAAAAATCAATCTTTGTGGCCAAACTTGCAAGATTGCGTGTAATAGGCGAAGTAACGTAAATGTCGAGTGAATCTTGCGTTTCTTTAAGTTAAGTCGAGAGCAAATGCAAACTGAAGCGTGAAATTGAAATATTCAGCTTTATTACGTTATTTCCATGCGGCAGCATCGAGGATTTCAGGCGGCGAGCGTTTCTTTCGATTCTACATCAGAAAACGTGAACTGATACTAATTCTTGTTTCCGCTTGAAACTTTTCAACCAAATACGGTAGTTCCACCAAAAAAGTAAAAAAAATCATACTTCGCGCGAAACTTGCTAGTTTGCCTGTAATAAGCGAACTAACGTGAATGTGGAGTGAATCTTACGTTTGTTTACGTTAAATCGTGTACGGATGCAAACTGAAGAGTGTGATTAAAATATTCAGTTTTATTACGTTATTTCCATGCGGCAGCCTTCAGGATTTCAAGCGGCGAGCGTTTCTTTCGAATCTACTTCAGAAAACGTGAACTGATGCGAATACTCGTTTCCGCCCGAAACTTTTCGAGCAAATACGTTAGTTCATACAGAAATGGTAAAAGAAATCAATCTTCGAGCGAAACTTGCGAGTTTGCGTGTAATAGGCGAAGTAACGTGAATGTCGAGTGAATCTTGCGTTTCTTTACGTTAAATCGTGAACGGATGCAAACTGAAGAGTGTGATGGAAATATTCAGCTTTATTACGTTACTTCCATGCGGCAGCTTCG
>NW_014555870.1:0-4235 GCF_001313825.1 Dinoponera quadriceps
CTCATTTTCCCTCCTTTTGAATTTTTCCCATTGCATGTAGACGTTTGGAAACAGCCATCGGAGTAACATTTAATGCTGCAGACAATTCTTGGAGCGTTTGAGTATAGTTTTCGTCCAATAATGCTTGCAAATCGGTGTCTTCAAACTTTTTCGGTTGGCCTGAGCGTTCTTTATCATTGACATCAAAATCTCGAACCTTAAATCGCTGAAACCATACTTGGCATGTTCTTTCCGATGGAGCATAATTGCCATAAGCTTCAAAAAGCAATTTATGAGCTGCAGATGCAGTTTTTTTCAAGTCAAAATAATGAAGCAGCTCATGTCGAAAAAACAACTTATCGTGTTCCATATTTAATCAAAAGAAAAAATAGCACTGCTCGCTTAAATGAATCTCTTCGCACTGAATTTTATTGACAAATATCTAATGTTTAAACGTCTAAAGTTTCAGATGTCAAAATAAATTACAGCTACAACTAACGTCATCTAACTGTGAGCCGCAGGAACTAAGTTTACCACCTAATACAACGCGAGATACAGATTATTAAAGCCCTCTATTGGAAAAATAATGGATTACTTTTTACTAAACCTCATATATGTGTTTTTTATTTAGTGTGCATGTGTGCATGATTGAAGTGTAATTTGTTTAAAAATAAAATATAATATTACAACGTTTCTGGAGAGAGGTTTTTTATTTTAAAGATAATCAGCCAACTGATCGCGTCTTTGCGACCGCCAAGTGTGTAGATACATAATATTACGTAATGCGCAATTTTTCAGATGTCGTCCGCATAGAAAAAATGATTCTCCTATCAATGTTTCCAAACGACCAATGTCTTCATAATCCACATCGATTGTTTCTATGCCGACAGTCATGTCGCAGTCCCCAAGCAGAGACAGCAACTAATCCTTTTTTTGTAANTGCGCAATTTTTCAGATGTCGTCCGCATAGAAAGGATGATTCTCCTATCAATGTTTCCAAACGACCAATGTCTTCATAATCCACATCGATTGTTTCTATGCCGACAGTCATGTCGCAGTCCCCAAGCAGAGACAACAACCAATCCTTTTTTTGCAAACCTTTAACGTAAATCACTGTAGTGCCAGGAGACATATTCATGAGAACTTCTTGAATGAGCGGTCTCATTCTCCTGTAATCAATATCACTATCGGACCATCGTAGACAATGATGATTGGCGGATAACCAAGACGCCTGCGCTTTTCCCGCTTTCGTTAGAAGATCCCATGCCATAGGCGGCATAAACATATAATGAAAGAGTTCGCGATCGTTATTATTGTTGTTACGTAACGCAGCGAATTCTTTAACAACGAAACGTTCGCGCACAACGAAACCTTGGATGTCGACAAACGTAGGTACGGATACGTTCGACATTATTGCAGAGACACTTATATGAGGATATATATATGTGGCGGTTGAAACAAACGGCGGCGATTATATTTAGTAATCAAGGCAACGGTTTGTTTTCGCACCCATATTTGTTCCTTCTTATTTTGTTTTACGTATTATTTTATTTTTTGCTCTGCGGCTCCACTCACTCTCGTTTGAAACCCCAAACATCGCGGACGCGCGCTCCCGTCGGCCTTTTCGCCATCGACGCCGTCGTTCCCTTCGGGCGCGAATTTATTTTGTTAAACCCATTAAAGTTTCTACATTTATTTCAAACGCCCCAGCATTATTGTGTACAAGCTCTTTCTTAAATAGCGGTAAACGCTAAATATATGATGATGCATCCTTTTATACAATTTTCTGAACTACATTAGTCAGAGGATTATACTTGACCACACAATTGTGAATAATGAGGCAGAAGGCTGTGGTTTTAGCCGGAACGTCGCGTTTACACTCGAATTCCACACGCACATCCACAGTGCCGCTCTTTATCGATTCGTTTTGACGAAAACAATCGATCACTGTGATGGGGCTCAATTGTAAAAACTTATCAATGGGTAAATACATATCCTCGATTTCACGTCCGTAATAGGTTTTGCGAAATTTTGCATACATATCGTACAGCAGGGCGAATCTGTTATTTTCAAAATCTAAATTCATATCGTCATATGGATAAAATTTAGAATTGAAATATAATTTTACATTACTTAGTTTTGCAATCGTCGAATTTGGAAACATCCGCTATCGGGACGCCTCTTCGGCCTGTTTAAAGGGCGAAAATCACGTATCGCGGTTTTTCCAATTGCGCCGCCGCTTTCACAGCCCACGAATGTTTCGTTGAGGTTTGCAACAAAGGAAATTCATACAGATCCCATGAGCGAAAGGTCATACTTAAATACCGACCGCTCTCCGTGCGCAAAGTGCGCAAAAGTGATAATTTGTTCAGATCGTTCAATACCACATGCGGCATGCGCCATTGTACTTTTAATAATGTAAGTTTAGGATTTTTAGACGTTGGTTGAGCGATAATACTATCAACATCGTTGCGGGTACGTATCAAAACTAATTCGTGACGTGCGTTTATCACTATACGTTTGTAATCTTCGCAAAAATCTAAAAACATATTCAGAGGTACGCAGAAATTGAAATTGCGCAAATTATCGGTTAGACGTATGGCATTGTTGGTTGAATGAACATTCCATCCGGCATTCTGCAGTCTTTTGCTCCTTTCAGTTGTCAATGATGCGTAACTTTTTATCGTGCTGGTGATCCCGACATTTCTGTTTCTATCAATTTCCACGCCATCGAGTTCGTATCTAATTTCGTCGAACATAAACGCAACACAATTATTCACTAATTCGCATCTCCATTGCTGTTCATCCCTGTCTGCGTCGATATCTTTAACAATATGTTCCTCGATGTAGAGAAAACTTTCACACGGTAACGTATATAAATCCTGTTGTTGTATAGGTATTTGTATTTCGTCGCTGTAACCGAATGTGGCACTAGCGTACGGATTGTACGTGTGAGTTTCAATTTTCACAATACGATCGTCGAGGATCGGTTCGTCACCGATATGCAAAATATCCATCATGTTTTATTTGTTTTCCACAATGAAATCCAGCGAGCGTAGAAATGCGACTTTAGTTGTATTTAATTTGTTTCTTCTTTCTCCTCTTCCTCCTCTTCCTCTCATCCGTTTCTCTTTCTTATCCTCTGTCTTTGAGGTTATGTTATTTATATCATTAGACTTAATGAAATGTCGTCGTCCCTCTCTTGCCGTTACAAACAAATCGTTCGAGACAATGAGCATTTCCACATATTTTATTTCTCCTCACCTTTATCGTCGTCGTCGTATATACAATCATACGGTAATTTTTTCACAACGAAAATTAATCAGTTTTCCATCCTGATCCGTAATGCGCACCGTGAGATAGATAATGCTTCTCGTAATCACTGGTAGATAAATGATTTGTCGCGGAGCCACCGAAAGTTTATATCCCGGTGGAACGTGCGGTTCGAATTCGTGTATCGTATGTACCGGTTCCCCGTTACTGTATGCTCCTGCGGTAATATTACACTCTATGCGAATTATATTTATATTCATAATATTTACAGGTTTGTCAGATACATACCATTTATTCGGTTCTAGTACACGCGACGAGGAAAAACCCAATAACGATCCGACATTATTCGGCTTTGTGAAATTCAATCTATAAATAGATTTTATTTTGCTCCTCATAGTATTTTCATTGGCGCGTAGAAAAAGAAACGATCGTTTCTTTTATCATCATCATCATCATCATCATCATCATCATCAATAATATAGTTCACATTTTCAACGATGTTATGTTTCAAGTTGTTTATTTGTTTTTTAATTTTTCGCGCAAGATACGCACCTATGGCGGTTAATTCGTATGTTCCTTAGGGAATTGTAATTTTTTTGTCGTCATAATCGAAGTAAAACTTATTATTTGTAATATTTATATTCGGTATTGTATTGTACGTTTCAAAATTCATCAGGCCCAATTCATATTCACTGTCATTGAAATCCAATGCCGGGAAGAAATGCGCCGTAAGAATACTTTCCGTTCCAGTTAATGTGAGAGTTAACGACATGGTGAGCGTATAACTAGAGTGCGTTCCAATCGAGCTCTCGAAGAAAGCGTAAATACAATTGTCCGCAATTACGTTGATCGAATGTTTGATAAAAATGATGATTGTACGCAACAGTTACATTATGTCCAAGATAACGTACTATTTCGTGCGGCGGTCGAAGATTACCGAAACTGTCGAAATATATCGCTCTGTTGTCTTTTTTCGCACAAGC
>NW_014555870.1:4417-12249 GCF_001313825.1 Dinoponera quadriceps
GCGATTAACGTTTTATTCCATGAAAATTTTTTTTTCTAACACTCTTCTTTCCGACGCATTCGCTGCCGCGTTTATATGGCGCCAAATAAAGTCCACGTACTTCCATCGCACGATTATGACGTTGTAATTCTTCCAACTGACGAAGAGCAACTTTTCGATCGTTTACGGCTTTTGCTACACCAGCGACACCACCGATCATTGAACCGAGCACACCGAGTATCGGTAATAGAGGTAATGAGCCGCCACGTTTTGCTATCGGAACTATTCTCTTTCTTGTATTTTTCCTCTTCTTTTTCACACCCATTTTTGTTTTTGCTCTCATGATTGCCCATACAACAACAGCGACAAATCTATCGTCGCTTTAAAAACAAAAAACGGAATGAATATTCGTTTACAAGCAGCAGCAGCAGCAGCAGCAGTAATCGTTGAGTCTGTCATTTTTGCGAATGAAAGATTTCGCGATCACGATGCGCGCACACACAACGTTCAATGGAAATTCTTATCTTACTCACCTTGCGCGCGTCAATCGTTTGTTTCTTTTTTATCATGTAAATGAGCATCGAATACACAGATTTTATAGAATGGTATGATGTGTAATTTGAAACATTACTTATCGCTCTATCGAACAATCAGTCGTNCACCGTGCGCGCGTCAATCGTTTGTTTCTTTTTTATCATGTAAATGAGCATCGAATACACAGATTTTATAGAATGGTATGATGTGTAATTTGAAACATTACTTATCGCTCCATCGAACAATCAGTCGTCTGATGCGACCTTCCATGACATTCAGTACAATTTCGACGAGACGGTGGTGGCCCATCTATATGAGTTTTACCCCATGGACGATTGTAATATTTCATACATACGCGATATTGTTGCACCTCGGGATCCGCTTTAATGTGAAACGGAAGTTTGTCCCATAATTCTTCTACAAAAATAGAAATTCACGCAATAGAACGATCTTCGGAATGTATTCCAATTGTTCAGCGTCCAATGTCACGATAGCCTCTTTGTTTGTGAGTAAAAAGAAAACCATTCTGTTACCCATACGCGCGCGACGAACTCTTATGCGAAATAACTCACTCGATTCTGATCGCTGCGCGCGATTCAATCGCGTATAAATAGTAGCACATATTTAATCTATTCCACCATTGTGTATGTGTGTGTGTGTGTGTGTGGAAAGACATAAAATAGATAAAGAGAAAGAGAAAGAACGATAGAAGTAGGCGCATGCGCCGCACAATATGAGATTCGTACGACAACAACAAACAATAGGTGTGCCGAATCTCAATCATAAGATACGATTATTACCAAATGTGATGATTCAAAATATGAGTAGACATGGTTCTTTATTACCAAATTCGATACGTTGCATCATCTGTGGCCCTTCCAATTGCGGTAAAACGAACGCTTTGATAAGTTTACTAGAAAGTCCGTACGGTTTGCGTTTCGAAAATATTTATATATATGCGAAATCATTGCATCAACCGAAATATCAGTATGAAAAATTATTCAATTCGATAGATGAAATTGGATATCATGCGTTCTGCGATAATCGTGACGTCATATTACCAAGCAAGGTACTACCCGATTCGTTATTCGTCTTCGATGATGTAATCTGTGATAAGTAGGACACAATCAGAGAATATTTTGCTATGGGTCGACATTCGAGCGTTGATTGTTTTTATCTATGTCAAATATATACTAAAATACCGAAGCATTTGATACGCAACAATGCGAATTTACTATTACTATTTCGACAAGATGGTACCAACATGAAACATATATATAATGATCACGTGAACACCGATATGTCATACGAGCAATTTTGCGACTTGTGTCGTGAATGTTGGCAAAGTAAATACGGATTTGTCACAAATAAAGATTGTGCGTTACGAAACGGTCGATATAGAAGAGGTTTCAACGATTTTGCCGTGCTGTGATGAAAGAGAAAAAGATATTTTGTGATTTTTTTGTGACGTGTGAAACAATAATATGGAAAACTTAAATAGTGTCAAATCGAAAAATAATCTTCAGAAAAGAGAAGATACTATAAAACAAATTGCTAAAACACGCAAGGTGATTCCTAAGAAACATAGAATGTTAAAAAGCGGTATCAGAGAGGAGGATATTACATTGGAAGAAACATATAAACCGATTGTCGAACCATTAAAACGCATTGTCGAACAAACCAAACCGAATATTATTTCAAACAATACAATTAACAGTGATGGTGAAAAAAAAAGACAATAATGATAGTGATAACGATGATGATATATTCACCACACCGATTTCTGCATATTCGATGAAAAAAAGAAAACGATTAAATGTCGCATCATCATCGTTGCACGAATCGTCAACAGAACCTCAACATACTGACCTGAGTGGAAGAGAACGACTAAAGACGAATACGACCTTGACGGAATCTCGCGATGTTATTCCGGAAATAGATACAGAGGAGGAAGAGGAGGAAAAAAAGAATGTATTATTGCAACAAAGTCGTGAAATATCTGTCGATCATCTAGGCCCATTAGGATAACGGTATATAACAAGTCTTCTCAGTGGTGATCGTGATATCGATTATGTTTACGGTGTATATATCAACAATAAAAGAAACCTGATGCTCGGTGATAAGCAATTCAATATAAATCAAGATGATTCCATTACTTTAAATGGTACTGAATACGCGGGAACACCAGGTCTATATGAATTATTATTCAAATGACTCCCCGATGATTCGATCTTTACAGATAACGATAAGCAACAATATAAAATATAATTTTGACAACGAACATCCACAGACGCGAACACAAAGCTCTTATGCCAATTATAGGTAATAAAGGATATAAATATAAACACATTATCGCACCACTGATAAAACACATAGGAATGGGTAGACGAATAACGAATATCGTTAATTCATCGAATATATTACCGATTCGATCAACAATGAAATTATCAAATGTATTACCGATTCAATCGACAATGAAATTAACTGACAATAAAATTGAATGTATTTATTGGGATGATCCAAACGAATTGGTGGAGCGTTTCAGATTACTCGACGCATCGCGTAGAGCCGGCNCTTTGACGCATCGTGTAGAGCCGGCAACAATGCGCATGACAACGAGATCTTATCGATAATCGAGGAGCTCCGTGAAGTTGGATTTATTGTCAATTAGACGATACGTAAGGATACACACACACACACACGCATATCGGAATGTCAGTGAATAAATTCGGCACTTCTCTGGAAAAACACGATAATAGCAACAGTGAGAGTGAAATTCGCGGCAAATTATATTCTCTGCGATCATACGTTCGTGATAATATGCTCAATTTAGATGCGGATTTTTATTATAACGCGAAAAAAAAGAAAATACAAAATTTAGCCAATCCAGAACTCGACACTGACGCGATTAATAAACATTATATTGACAACGCATTACATGCCATAAGGGACAAAATGGATACGTCACAGACAGTTGTAGAAAAACTTATTGATGAAAGTAAAGAAAAAAATTCGTGGCGTTATCACGAATCAAACGAAAAGAATTGACAAAGTGATCGAAGATGTAAAAGTGATTGATGAATTGTCTATTAACATAATCTCGCTATTAATAAATGAAGGAAAAATACAAGATATCATTAGCGGATCTGACGAATAAAATTGACAAAATTTCAATATGCGGGATATCATCACGGATCTAATGATTAAAATTGATGATATTTCAATCAACATTATATCGAATGACAAAAATGTGCGAAGTATCATCGAGGATTTAATTAATAAAATAACAAAAATAAGTGGAGAAATAGAAACTATTAGACTATCGGAAGCCCAATAAACAAATGACAAATGCAACGACAATAACAAAGTACTCAAAAAGGAAAATACAAAGTGATTAAACGGGCAAAACGAGAAAGAATAATAGTGAAAAATAGATTTTAAAAATACTCCTCGACAAATGATGTAAAAAATAAACAATGAAGAAGAGACAAATGAGTGTTAAAGAGCGACAACTCGTTAAGGAATTACACGCATCGGCGCGACGAAATTTTCCACGACGTCACGTTGTGATTTGCGATTACGACGATCTCTGGCAAGCGGATGTGGTTGAAATGCGTCCGTATGCGCGATATAACAAAGGACATAATTATATATTAACAGTAATCGATGTATTAAGTAAATACGCGTGGGCATTACCTTTGAGGAATAAAAGCGGAAGTTAAATGATTAAGGCATTATCTTCGATATTATGAAATAGGCATCCGAAAAATTTGCAAACNACAAATGAGTGTTGAAAAGCGACAATTTGTTAAGGAATTACACGAACCGGCGCGATGAAATTTTCCACGACGTCACGTTGTGATTTGCGATTACGACGATCTCTGGCAAGCGGATGTGGTTGAAATGCGTCCGTATGCGCGATATAACAAAGGACATAATTATATATTAACAGTAATCGATGTATTAAGTAAATACGCGTGGGCATTACCTTTGAGGAATAAAAGCGGAAGTGAAATGGTTAAGGCATTACCTTTGATATTACGAAATAGGCATCCGAAAAATTTACAAACGGACGAGGGAAAAGAATTTTACAACAGTGCTGTGCAAACAATGTTAAAGAAATATAATGTAAATCATTATTCCACACGTTCGGTGATGAAAGCGTCGGTGATGGAAAAATTCAATTGCACATTGAAAAACAACATGTGGAAAGCCTTTACACTTAACGGTTCATACAAATGGATTGAAATAATACCGTACTTATTATCGGATTACAATCATCGCGTGCATCGAACAATTAATACACGACNACATTAATACACGACCGATAGATGTAATACCCGTAATTGCTAAAAAACTCTTATCCACAGTGTACAGTCGTATAAAAATTGCCCCACCAGCGAAATTTCGACTCAACGATTCGGTACATGTGAGCAAATTCAAAACGATGTTCGAAAAAGGATACACACCTAATTGGTCCACCGAAATCTTTCGCATCGCTAAGATACAACGGACCAATCCTGTAACGTATCTTCTGAAAGATTATCGCGGTGACGCGATAACAGGCGGTTTTTACGAACACGAATTACAACTAGTCGCCGATCCAAATGTTTATTTAATAGAAAAGATTTTACGCAAACGTGAAGACAAAATATATGTAAAATGGTTAGGAATGAACAGTTCGCACAATTCTTGGAAACCAAACATTACTNCTTATGCAAACGTGGAGACAAAATATATGTGAAATGGTTAGGAATAAACAGTTCGCACAATTCTTGGATACCAGACATTATTACGTTATAATTTATCGCACACACACATACACATCGTCTAACATGCGTTAAAAAAATAACCACAGAGGCGTCGTCCGATTCATCGTCAAACGATGAAATTTATCATCACCGTTATCTCGTGCTAAAAATAACCTCAAGGCCGTCGTCCGATTCAATGAGTCAAATTTATCTTCATCGTAATCTCATAGTAGTTTTATCCTGTCCCCGACTCCGGATGCATCCGTTCGCATTCGCGTTCTGTGTGTGGTGCATCGTTACAATCGTGGGAGAATTCAACTATGCGGAAGTGGCGCTCGATTATTTACGGAAATATGGCTATCTTAAAACCGACGCATTGTCAACGTCATCGAGAAATACGGAACAAATCTTATGTCACGCTCTCGGATTATTTCAAGAATATTATCAAATACCCGGACAGAGCGAACTAAATAAAATCACATTGGACAAAATGCGCGAACCGTGATGCAGCCTCCCAGACCTTTCGGATCAAACGGATCGAAGCAGAAACAATATCTGGCCGAAGAAACATCTCACGTAGAATTTTCATCTCGCCGACGAAGAAACTATGATAGTGAAGCAGGTCGCGTTCAATCTGTCTGCTGGGAATTCATCATTATCTTTTAAACACGTATCTCAGAATCCCGACATACTGTTATCGTATCGCGAAGGCCTTCACACGAATATCGACAAGAGAATTACTAATATGTGCCCGAGTCCTTTAGACGGCCCCGGTGGTGTACTCGCTCACGCAACCTTTCCCAACGGAGATAAAGATTACGTCACGGAGGTGCACGTAGATAGAACGGAATCGTAGCATGTTCATATTAGTAGAAATCCTCCACGCACGCACAGCCTGTTATACGTGATCGCGCATGAAATCGGCCACACATTAGGTTTGCATCACAGCGAACACCAGGATTCGATTATGTTTGCGATGGCACTCGGTGAAATAAAATTTCCCATTAGATTGAGCTTGGATGATATTCTTCATATTCGATATCTATACGGTGCTAATTACGTTGGTTCTACAACTACAACACCGCCCACCACTACAACTGTTGCAACAACAACAACAAAACAGCAACAAAATATATCAATCACGATCCGTGTGCCCTACGAGATCTTGATGTAATATTAATCATAAACAATCAAATGTATATTGCATACAAAAAGTACATATGGTCGATTAATATCAACGAAAATATCTATGAAAGTCCGATCGTAATATCAGATTACATGCAATTTCTTCCTGAAAATTTGACACACCTAACGTAGCATGTTCATATTAGTAGAAATTCTCCACATATTAGTAGAAATCCTCCTCATATTAGTAGAAATCCTCCTAACGGCTGCATATCAGAAACCCGTGGGCAACCTTATGATATTTGCAGATAATTTCATATACGTAGTGTCATATCCTAGTTACGAATTGATTCAAAGACTAAATAACTTCGTTCAACGATTTCGGTCTTCCACCTACAGCCAGAATCAATACCGCAATAAAGACTAACAAAGGACGGAGTTTCATTGTGTACAACGATCACATAGTCGGGGAAGTAGACGATTGTTCAACAAGAATCAAGAGTCATTGTTCAATAGACGAGATATTTCCAAGAATACCAACCGGATTGACGACCGCATTTCGATATACCGACCGAAATTTATACTTCGTTAAAAATCATTTCTATTACAAATTTAATGATTTTATCGAACTAATCACGGCTACCGGTAAGTTCGACCTGCAGATCGTAGGTGTCGCTTGCCCGCGGGACAATTTGATAAAACAATTACGAGACCTGCTCGGCCGATTGATCCAAATTGACTCCTTCGCAAACGAGAGAAAAGAAATAGGAGAGGGGAGAGAGAGGGAACAATAATGTAAGAAAGAGAGAGAGAAGAATACAACGAACGATCACGATTCTCCGATAACTCCACGTAATCTTTTTCTCCCCTTCATTCCCGTCTTAACCGCGAAAGAGAGAGAAAAATCGCGCATCACAATGTACGCGTTAATCAACAACGAACGTTCCCCTTCTACCAACAACCGTCAGTTCAACGATGAGATAAGCAACACGAGAAAACGAAAATCACACGATGACGATGACGTTTCAACGGAAGAACCTGTTATAAATAACAACGGTGGTCAGGCGCGTAACAAAAAAAATTACAACAANTTTTATTATTATTATCGTTTATTAAAAACACTTTTACACTACTACCACCATTTTGTTCACTAGAAATGACGAAAGCGTCAACACTCCTGTGCGAATCTTAACGAGAAAATATCCACTGAAGAAAACGGGTTACAAATTCATCGAAATAGGAATCACAGCGACACTTCCATCCCGCGTAAACGTCGTTATAGGCGACAATAACGGCAAGGAAATCCCACTCTCAACGACCGTGTGGAAAATCTTCCTCAAGCAAGAATCAAACGTGATGTCGAATCTACAACGCAGCGGTAACAATATGAAAGAAGGAGGAGATTTCCCAAATGATATTCAAATTGAAAATCTAACGCTACGC
>NW_014555871.1:0-212 GCF_001313825.1 Dinoponera quadriceps
AGGTATATGCGATCGATAAGTTTTGGCCAATTTGACCTTGACTGAGAACTCCGTCATAACGAATTTAGAAGCGTCGGTTGTAAAGACGAAAGGAAGCAAGAAATTAGGATATTGGCGGGCGGACTTTCAATGTGCTTTCTTTAAGGTAACTAATGATTATTCTTCTTCTACCGTCCAAATGAAAAGAACGTTCTTTTTAAGCAATTTGGATA
>NW_014555872.1:0-1091 GCF_001313825.1 Dinoponera quadriceps
GTTGAGTACGGTGCGTGTGGTAGCAATTCGAAGCACAATTCATAGAGCTCTGCAATTGAGAAAGTGTGAAAGGGTACATTGTCGTGATGGAGAAGCACTTTTTCCTTGTAAAATACGCACGTTTGGCTGTACTAACATCGTTCGATTGCTCCAGCTATGCTGTATAATAATCTCCGTTGATGGTTATGCCTTTTTTTAGATAATCTATGAGCACCACACTGCAAATCTCAAAAAACTGTCACTATCAACTTCCCGGCAGATGAAACCATTTTTGCCTCCTTTGGAGCATTACCACCTTGTCCCACCCATTGTTTGGACTGTTGCTTCATGCTCTGGCTTGCAGTGATAAATCCATGTTTCAACAGTAATGAATCGTCGCAGAAACTCTGTTGGATTGCATTTAAATATGTCCAGGCATTCCTGAGAAACTTTCATTCGAATGCGTTTCTGATCAGCCGTTATCAAANATCTCCGTTGATGGTTATGCTTTTTTTTAGATAATCTATGAGCACCACACTGCAAATCTCAAAAAAACTGTCACTAACAACTTCCCGGCAGATGAAACCATTTTTGCCTCCTTTGGAGCATTACCACCTTGTCCCACCCATTGTTTGGACTGTTGCTTCATGCTCTGGCTTGCAGTGATAAATCCATGTTTCAACAGTAATGAATCGTCGCAGAAACTCTGTTGGATTGCATTTAAATATGTCCAGGCATTCCTGAGAAACTTTCATTCGAATGCGTTTCTGATCAGCCGTTATCAAATACGAAACTCATCGCACTGAAAGACTTTTTCATGTGTAAATGTTTGTGTAAGATGTTATAAAAACGATCTATTGAGATGTTCGCAATGTCAACAAGCTCACGCACTTTTACACGTCGATTATTTAACACGATATGGTAGGTTTCTTCAATGGTTTCCTCATTCGTGATTTTTGGACGATTATCGTTAGAAATGAACGAACGACCACATTTGAATTCGACAGCCCATTTCTTCAATGTTGGAAACTATGGTAAAGAGTATTTCAAAGTAGAATTCAATATGTTCTCTATTTCCGTTAAACCTTTTAAAACGAAATATTTTATCACTG
>NW_014555873.1:0-7016 GCF_001313825.1 Dinoponera quadriceps
AAGACAAGTCAGTTGATTAAATCACATAAGATTAAATATTTGGACGTATTCAATTACATAAATTATTATTTGTTCTTTACAATCATACAAGTAATAGTAGTTAATATGTGTACAGCCTTATGTTTGAATATTTGCAAAAAAATGTATAAATATTTATGTATGTATATCAAGCAAAAATTATTGTTTAGGCTAGATTTTGAAACTAAATTTTTTTTCTCGAATTCTATGAACTTTAGCAAAAAATTCCTCTGAACAAAAATGTCCTAAAATTAGTCAAGAAATATTCTCAATTTTTTTCAGAATTTTTTGAGATACTTTTAGAAAATAGGATTATCCGTATTTTCACAAAATCAAAAAATTATTACANGTTATAGAAAATTTTGGAAAAATTTAAGATTGTTCTTTGACTCATTCCAAGACATTGGTGTTCTTAGGAATTTTTCGCCAAAGCCTATAGATTTCTAGGAAAAAAATCGGAAACTTGAAAAACACAATTTCTCACTTAGGCCGCAATTTTAATTCACCAAAAAATTTTCAAGGTCCATATGACTATACCAAAAAAATTTTAGACCATTATTCTATCATTTAAACCAGATTGTGAAATATAAAAAAATGTGCACAGGTCGAAGAATCGTTTTTAACAAGATAACGAATTGAAAAAACAAGTTTCTCTTATTTATTTTCGATTTTTCAATGTTAAAAATTTTTTTTATTTCTAACTCTCACCATTCGAAAAAGCACCCTCAAAAATAGTAGGATATTGAAAAATGCTTGCCGCTTGAAATCCTCGAGTCTGCCGCATGGAAATAACGTAATAAAACTGAATATTTAAATCACACTCTCCAGTTTATATTCGTTCACGATTTAACGTAAAGAAACGCAAAATTCACTCAACATTCACGTCAATTCGCCTATTATTCTGAAACTCGCAAGTTTCGCACGTAGGTTGCTTTCTTTACCGTTTATCGTGGAACTAGCGTATTTGGTAGAAAAGATTCAAGCCGAAACGCAAATTTGCATTTGTTCATGTTTTCTGCTGTAGAATCGAAATAAACGCTCGCCGCCTAAAAGCCTCGAGGCTGCCAAATGGAAATAACGTAATAAAGCTGAATAATTTAATCACAATCTTCAATTTGCATTTGTTCACGATTTAAAGTAAAGAAACCAAGATTCACTCGACATTTACGTTACTTTTTTTATTACACGCAACCTCGCAAGTTTCGCTAGCAGATTGATTTCATTTACAATTTCTCGAGGAACCAGCGTATTTGGTCCAAAAGTTTCAAGCCGAAACGTGAATTTGCATTAGTTCACGATTTCTGATGTAGAATCGAAAGAAACGCCCTCCGCGTGAAATCCTCGCGGCTGCTTCATGGAAATAATGTAATAAAGCTGAATATTTCAATCACACTCTTCTGTGTGCATCCGTTCACGATTTAAAGTAAAGAAACACAAGATTCACTCGACATTAACGTTACTTCGCTTATTACTCGGAAACTCTCAAGTTTCGCTCGCAGATTGATTTCTTTTACCATTTCGACCAAAAACTAGCGTATTTGGTTTAAAAGTTTCGAGCCAAAACGTGAGTTTGCATTAGTTCACGTTTTTTTATGTAGAATCGAAATAAACGCTCGCCGCCTGAAATCTTCAAGGCTGCCGCAAGGAAATAACTTAATAAAGCTGAATATTTCAATCACACTCTTCAGTTTGCATCCGTTCACGATTTAACGTAAAGAACCGCAAAATTCACTCTACATTCACGTCACTTCGCCTATTACACGCAAACTCGCAAGTTTTTTTCGCAGTTTGATTTCTTTTAACTTTCTCGTGGAACTAGCGTATTTGGTAGAAAAAATTCAAGCCGAAATGTGAATTTGCATTAGTTCACGTATTCTAATGTAGTATCAAAAGAAACGCTCGCAGCCAAAAAATCTCAAGTTGCCGCACGGAAATAACGTAATAAAAATGAATATTTCAATCACACGCTCCAGTTTGCATCCGTTCACGATTTAACGTAAAAAAACGAAAGATTCACTCGACATTCACGTTACTTCGCCTATTACACGCAAACTCGCAAGTTTCAATTGCAGTTTGATTTCTTTTAACTTTTCTCGTGGAACTAGCGTATTTGGTAGAAAAAATCAAGGCGAAACGTGAATTTGCATTAGTTCACGTTTTCTGATGTAGAATCAAATTAAACGCTCGCTGCCAGCAATCCTAGAGGCTGCCGCATAGAAATAACGTAATAAATTTGAATATTTCAATGACACTCTTACGTTTGCATCCCTTCACGATTTAACGTAAAACAACGCAAGAATGACTAGACATTGACGTTACTTCGCCTATTACACGCAAACTAGCAAGTTTCGTTCTCAGTTTGATTTATTTTAAATTTTCTCGTGGAACTAGCGTATTTGGTAGAAAGAATTTAAGCCGAAACGTGAATTTGCATTAGTTCACGTTTTCTGATGTAGATTCGAAGTAAACGCTCGCTGCCTGAAAACCTCGAGGCTGCCTAATGGAAATAACGTAATAAAGTTGAATATTTTAATCACAATCTTCAGTTTGCATCCGTTCACGGTTTAACGTAAAAAAATACAAGATTCACTCGACATTCACGTTAATTCGTCTATTACACGCAAACTCGCAAGTTTCGCTGGCAGTTTTATTTCATTTACCTTTTCTCGTGGAACTAGCGTACTTGGTCGACAAGTTCAAGCCAAAACGTGAATTTGCATTAGTTCACGGTTTCTGATGTAGAATCAATATAAACGCTCGCCGCCTGAAATCTTGGAGGCTGTCGCATGGAAATAACGTAATAAAGCTGAATATTTCAATCACACTCTTCAGTTTGCATATGTTTACAATTTAACGTAAAGAATCGCAGGATTTATTCGACATTCACGTTACTTTGCCCATTACTCGCAAACTCGCAAGTTTCTGTCGCAGATGGATTTCTTTTACCATTTCTCGAGGAACTAGCGTATTTGGTCCATAAGTTTCAAGCCAAACATGAATTTGCTTTAGTTCACGTTTTCTGATGTAGAATCAAAATAAACGTTCGCCGCCTGAAATCCTAGAGGCTGCCGCATGGAAATTACGTAATAAAGCAAAATATTTCAATCACACTCTTCAGTTTGCATCCGTTCACGATGTAACGTAAAGAAACGTAGATTCACTCGACATTTACGTTACTTTTCCTATTACTCGGAAATTCGCAAGTTTCGCTCGCAGAATGCTTTCTTTTACCTTTTCTCGTGCAACTAGCGTATTTGGTAGAAAAGATTCAAACCGAAACGTGAATTTGCATTAGTCCACTTTTTCTGATGTAGAATCGAAATAAACGCTCGCCGCCTGAAATCCTCGAGGCTGCCTCATGGAAATAACGTAATTAAGTTGAATATTTCAATCACAATCTTCAGTTTGCGTCCGTTCACGGTTTAACGTACAGAAAGGCAGTATTCACTCGACATTCACGTTACTTCGCTTATTATACGCAAACTCGCAATTTTTGCTCGCAGTTCGATTTATATTAACTTTTCTTGTAGAACTTGCGTATTTGGTAGAAAAAATTCAAGCCGAAACGTGAATTTGCATTAGATCACGTATTCTAATGTAGAATTGAAAGAAACGCTCGCCGCCTGAAAATCTCGATGCTGCCGCACGGAAATGACGTAATAAAGCTGAATATTTCAATCACACTATTCCGTTTGCATCCGTTCTCGATTTAACGTAAAGAAACACAAGATTCACTCGACATTCACGTAAATTCGTCTATTACACGCAAACTCGCAAGTTTCGCTGGCAGTTTGATTTCTTTTACCTTTTCTCGTGGAACTACCATATATGGTCGACAAGTTCAAGCCGAAACGTGAATTTGCATTAGTTCACGGTCTCTGATGTAGAATCGATATAAACGCTCGCCGCCAGAAATCTTAGAGGCTGCCGCATGGAAATAACATAATAAGGCTGAATATTTCAATCACACTCTTCAGTTTGCATCCGTTCACGATTTAACGTAAAGAAACGCAAGATTCTCCCGACATTCGCGTTATTTCGCCTATTACACGCGAACTCGCAAGTTTTCTTCGCAGATTGATTTATTTTAACTCTTCTCGTGGAACAAGCGTATTTGGTACAAAAAATTCAAGCGGAAACGTGAATTTGTATTAGTTCACGTATTCTAATGTAGCATCGAAAGAAACGCTCGCCGCCTGAAAATCTCGAGCGGCCGCACGGAAATAACGTAATAAAGTTGAATATTTCATTCAGACTTTTCAGTTTGCATCCGTTCACGATTTAACGTAAAGAAAAACAAGATTCACTCGACATTCACGTTGATTCGTCTATTACACGCAAACTCGCAGATTTCGCTCGCAGATTGATTTCCTTTATCATTTCGCGGGGAACTATCGTATTTGGTGCAAAAGATTTGAGCTGAAACGTGAATTTGCATTAGTTCGCGTTTTCTGGTTTAGAATCGAAATAAACGCTAGCCGCCTAAAATCCTCGAGGCTGCCGCATGGAAGTAACGTAATAAAGCTGATTATTGCAATCACACTCTTCAGTTTGCATATGTTTACAATTTAACGTAAAGAATCGAAGGATTTATTCGACATTCACGTTACTTTGCATATTACACGCAAACTTGCAAGTCTCGCACCCAGATTGATTTCTTTTACCTTTCATAGTGGAACTAGCGTATTTGGTCCAAATGATTCAAGCGGTAACGAGAATTCGCATCAGTTCACGTTTTCGGATTTAGAATCAAAATAAACGATCGCCGCCTGAAAACCTCGAGGCTGCCGCATCGAAATAACTTAATAAAGCTGAATATTTCAATCACACTCTTCAGTTTGCGTCCTTTAACGATTTATCGTAAAGAAACGCAAAATCCACTCGACATTAACGTTACTTCGCCTATTACATGCAAACTCAGAGGTTTCGCCCGCAGATTGATTTCTTTTACCTTTTCTCGTGAAATTAGCGTATTTGGTAGAAAAGTTTCAAGCCAAACATGAATTTGCATAACTTCACGTTTTCTAATGTAGAATCGAAATAAACGCTCGCCGCCTGAAATCCTAGAGGCTGCCGCATGGAAATAACGTAATAAAGCTGAATATTTCAATCACACGCTCCAGTTTGCATCCGTTTACGATTTAAAGTACAGAAACGCAGTATTCACTCGACATTCACTTTAAATCGCCCATTACACGCAAACTCGCAAGTTTCGCTCGCAGTTTGATTTATTTTAACTTTTCTCGTGGAACTTGCGTATTTGGTAGAAAGAATTTAAGCCACTACGTGAATTTGCATTAAATCCCATTTTCTGATGATGAATCAAAAGAAACACTCGCCGCCTGAAAACCTCGAGGCTGCCGCATGGTAATAACGTAGTAAAGCTGAATATTTCAATCACACGCACCAGTTTGCATCCGTTCACGATTTAACGTAAAGAAACGCAAGTTTCTCTCGACACTCACGTTACTTCGCCTATTACACGCAAACTCGCAAGATTCGCCCACATGTTGCTTTCTTTTACCTTTTTTCGTGGAACTAGCGTAATTGGTCAAAAAGATTCAAGCGGAAAAGAGAATTCGCATTAGTACACCTTTTCTGATGTAGAATCGAAATAAACGCTCGCCGCCTGAAATCCTCGAGTCTGCCGCATGGAAATAACGTAATAAAGCTGAATATTTCAATCACACTCTTCAGTTTGCATCCGCTCACGATTTTACGTAAAGAAACGCAAGATTCCCTCGACATTCACGTTACTTCGCCTATTACTCGCAAACTCGCAAGTTTCGCTAGCATGTTGATTTCTGTTACCACTCCTCTGGGAAATAGCGTATTTGGTCCAAAAGTTTCAAGCCGATACGTGAATTTGCATTAGTTCACATTTTCTGATGTAGAATCTAAATAAACGCTCGCCGCCTGAAATTCTCGAGACTGCAGCATGGAAATAACGTAATAAAGATGAATATTTCAATCACACTCTTCAGTCTCTAGCCGTTCACGATTTAACGTAAAGCAACGCAAGATTCACTCAACATTCCCGTTACTTTGCCTATTACACACAAACTCGCAAGTTTCTCTTGCAGATTGATTTTCTTTACCACTTCTCGAGGAACTAGCGTATTTGGTCCAAAAGTTTCAAGCCGATACGTGAATTTGCATTAGTTTACGTTTTCTGATGTAGAATCGAAATAAACGTTCGCCGCCTTAAATCTTCGAGGCTACCTCATGGAAATAACGTAATAAAGCTGAATATTTCAATCACACTCTTCAGTTTGCATCCATTCACGATTTAACGTAAAGCAACGCAAGATTCACTCGACATTTACGTTACTTCGCATATTACACGCAAACTCGCAAGTTTCGCCTGCAGATTTATTTCTTTTCTTTATATTGTGGAAGTGGCGTATTTGTCCGAAAAGATTCAAGCCGATAAGTTAATTTACATTCGTTTACGGTTTCTGCTGGAAAATCGAAAGAATCGCTCGACGCTTGAATTTCTCGAGGCTGCCGCATGGAAATAACGTTATAAATCTGAATATTTCAATCACACTCTTCAGTTTGCATCCGTTTACCTTTTAAAGTTAAAAAACGAAAAATTCACTTAACATTCACGTTACTTCGCCTGTTACATGCAAACTCGCAGCTTAATATTTTTAATGATTCGTGATATACTGGGTGTCCCAGACCACCCGTCTCACCCGATTTTTTCGTAAACGCGACATTTTAAAGAAAAATGTTTCAGACAAGTGTTTTGTGACTTTGAGGGGCACATAAGATGGTGTCATTGGTTTGACCTTGGATAGTCGTTTGAAGATCACGTGAAGGTCACCTTTAATTTCTTAAATGGAAACCCCCATTTTGCAATGCATATTCTTGTAGCTTACCTGGAGAGCTTTCCAAAACGCTATAATGAAACGTTTTTTTAATAAGTACGTTTCGAGTTATGAGAGTTGAAAATTACGGTACCGCCGGCATTAGCATTACCCAAGGTGGAGGTT
>NW_014555874.1:0-943 GCF_001313825.1 Dinoponera quadriceps
CTATTCGAAAGAGCACACTCAAAAACATAGGGTACAGTGATTTAAAAAAGTTTTTGGCTCTATTTCATTGTTGGGTATTAATTCAAACTTGAAGGTTAAAATTATGCCATTTGGGCCGAAACGGGTTAAATAAGTATAGTGAACCGTATTATATGAACATTGCGCAAAACTCATAACAAAAAGATGTAATAGGAGATATTAAAGAAGAATTGTGTATTTATAAATCAATGTCTGGGAACTCGTAATATCATTGTCATCAAGATTTGTTAGGATTGACTACAGTAGCAATAGATAATGTTATTGAAATTGATTCACTTTTGTTTGAATTATTATAAGGTGTTAAGCCGGAAAGAATTTGATCACAGATGAAGCTGCGCAAAGACAATGTATAACTTTATTTTTATATCGTAGAGTATCGCAAAAATTTGCGAAGGTAGAAATGTTCTTAATTCTGATAATAATTTATAACTATATGTTGCTCTATTTGATTGGATCAGTCATCATAATAATATAATAATTCATATATTCTTCATTAATCGCAGGTTCCACTGCACGACAATGTTTCAGAAGGCTTTTGTACGACACATGTGTTTTGGAAGAGAAAACATCGGGTATAAAGGAGTTTGAAGCAGATTTGGGGGAAATATCTTTCTTTACAAGATATTCAACTTATTACTGACAATGCAAATATTATGATATGTGAAATTACAAATTGAGCTGAATTATATTTTATGATGGAGATTTGATAAAAATTAGTTGGTAAGAAATTAATGTCATTAAACTAATTGTGACTTTTTACTACCTTATATATAATTTGTTTTAATTATAATCATAAATTTAATTATATTCTCTTAACGAGAGTTTAATTGCAGATCCGCTGAAAATTTACAAATCGTACGCAATTTGATATAAAAAGAGGTGAATATTTTTGGGTAATGTTTAA
>NW_014555875.1:0-412 GCF_001313825.1 Dinoponera quadriceps
AATCCTTGCATGTCCACAAATGTCGGCACGCTCATGGTGAAATATTCTTTTCCAGCACTGATTCGAGAAGAATGCTGCGTATAGCAATCTCTTTTAGCCTTTTACTCCTTTTTTCATACCGTTCTGTTATTTGAGTTTGTGCACTATGTTGGTTAGCGGACTGTATTCAACTACGCGATCATGTAGGATGAGACAGTACGCGGTAGTATTCACCGGTATGTTCTTTTTACATTCAAGTTCTATTCGCACATCCACAGTGGTACTCTTGATTGATTAATTTTGACGCGCACAATCGATAACCACGAAAGGACCTCGCCGCAGAAAATCATCAGTTGTTAACCATACATCATCACTGCTGCATCCATAGTACGATGTACGAAAACGTTTATACATATCGTAAAGTATAGCGTAT
>NW_014555875.1:668-1038 GCF_001313825.1 Dinoponera quadriceps
CGGCCGTTTTCCAAGGTTCTCAACAGTGAGAGTTTATTGATATCGTTCAAGAGTACGTGAGGCATTCTCCATTGTATCTTGAATAGCTCCACCTTAGGCTCCAACGCCGATGATCCACGTAAACTGTTGTTGTCACTGCGTGATCGTATGAGAATCAATTCGTGGCGCGCATTAATCATTATACGCCTATAGTCTTAACAAAATCCTAACAACATGCTGAGCGGTATGCAAAAATTGCAGTATCCATCTGTCGAATGAGCGTTGATCGTATCTCACGCAGCATTTCTCATGCAGGCAATTTTGTCAGAAGATAACGATACATAATTCTTGAGCGTGGAAGTTATTCCAACGTTTCTGTTACGATCAATCT
>NW_014555876.1:0-1130 GCF_001313825.1 Dinoponera quadriceps
CACCCTTAACAATCAAACGATTCCTCAGTCCGACTCAGTTAAATACATGAGGATCTGCCTCAACCGGCGCCTTACCTAGCGAAAGCACATTTTTACCTAGCGCAAACAACTTGGGCTTAAAATCCACAAAATGTACTGGATAATATGACATAGATCTAAACTCTCAATTGAGAACAAACTGATGTTATATAAGACCATTTTAAAACCTGTATGGACTTACGGGATAAAGCTGTGGGGTTCAGCAGCTAAATCTAACATCGAAATTATAGAGCGCTTCCAATTTAAAGTACTACGCCTAATTTTAAACGCCCCATGGTTCATGACGAACGAAGACTTACGTAAAGGACTGCAAATACCAAGAGTCAAAGAAGAAATTCAGAAGTATAGCATCAATTACCGAAATCGCTTAGCAGTCCACTAAAACACCCTTGTGACCAAACTAATGGACAAGCCTGCTAATTCGACGTCTTAAACGAATCCTACGTAGCGACTTGGCTGGAAGCTAGTACCATTCTTCTCCTAATGTCAACGTTCAAATGTGTTTTCACGAATATGATTTCTTAATGGGGCAGTATCGCTGGATACGCACCCTTCATGTTATTTTTATGGTCGTATAATTTCTACTGATTGTCCCTGTGGACNTCTGTGGACAGATTGTGAAAAAGCTCTGGGATGTCTAAAGAAAAAAAAAAAATTATCTATGTAAACGTAAAAAAAAACATTAATTTACTTCGCGGTTCATTTTATTGAGTTATTTTACTAATATATCAGTACATCTTATCAGTATTTATCAGCAATATTACATGTCATGCACGTTTAAATATCATAAACTAAAGTACTTAATGAATGTTAAGGAACTTGATTCTTAATCACTTTTTCAGTGAATCCATGCAAGTGTTTTAGTATTTTCGTTTCCAATCTGCCCGCGGACGACAATTTCCATAACCAGTGGATTATGTACCAAGGGCTTATATACCTAAATAGCATAATTATATGGTGCCAAAAATAAATCTTAGAATATAATGGAATTAATTCTCCGCCTTTTGCCACGGTGAGAGAGAAGTCCTGTTGCATAACCACTGTGAGGGAATAAATTTTCTTCCTCTTTGGTATGTATTTTGAACATAATG
>NW_014555877.1:0-2031 GCF_001313825.1 Dinoponera quadriceps
GGCTTCCGATGGGGCTGCGATCTATCCACCCTTGTATAACAAGGGCCCTCCTATGCGATTAGGTTTTTAGAATTGTTTATATTAATAATAGGAATTTCCCGGAATAACCGTCTTCCACGCAACCTCCTCATTGGTAGACGCCATCCACCAACCCCCAAAAATCTGCTCTATATAAATTCCAGTCTCTTGCCGCAAGACACATTTGGTTTTTCATTTCGAAAATCTCGTCATGTACCATCGTTACGATTCTCAATCCTTTGTCCTCAACTGTGCGGAGGTTTTGATCTTTGCTACACGGTACAGCAGCACTTGCGAGCAACTAATTACGTATCTCGCGATTTATTCGATCGACCACCGCGAGTGCAACTATCCGAACGGCCAGCCGACCGAAAAGGTTCCGCATCCGAAGGACCAGTCGACCGAAAAGGTTCCGCATCTGAGGGACCAGCCGACCGAAAAGGTTCCGCACCCCCAAACCTAGTACACGTACGAGTAAGTACCCACCTCCGTTTTTAATCACCCTACCTTGCCCCGTTCCTTGGTATATTAAAACCCCCGTGTCGCAGTGAATACTTTATCTGATGAAGAAAGGCTCGGGGCCCTCCAGCTCGCAGTCAGGGACTTAAACGAGGCTGACGACGCTACTTTGATCGCTCAGCTGACAGCCTTTTCCGAGCTTCTAGCCTCTGACAGGAGGTTACAGTCACCACCCCCTCATAACGAGAATTCCCTAATACCTCCAGGTTCCCTTCTCGCTCCCTCCTACTCACCTGACCCCCATTATCAACCCCCAACCCCTCCAACACCACCCTATCGTAATACTCCTTCACCCTACCCTTGGGTCTCGTCTCCCCCGCCTCCCCCATATTATTTTAATCCACCCTCGCGATTCCTTACCCCAGACCCACGGACCCCAGACCCATCTCCGTCCCCGTATGATTCCCCTACTTCCTCTTCGGAACCCCCCACTCCCAATTCATTGCCCTCCCCTTAAAACACTCCCTGTAACCACACACACACACACACACACACACGTGTATACACACTCACACACCGTATTATTGTAATCGCTCCGCACACCGTTCTATTTTGAAATCTTACCACTCTCGCAATATTGTAATGTTACACGCAAACGTACAATAAATATCGAAATTATTATTCTAAAATTCCCATTTTATTTAATACCATTGGGCGTTCACTACCCTTTCCCCAGTTACTCCGCTCGCGGTCCCATCCCAGGTAAAGGGCTTCGGTGCCTTGACCTAAATTAGGACCACCCTGCGTACGCTCGCGTCAGTATAAAGAGACCCTTCCGGTCTCTGACCTGCATCGCCGGCTTTCGGGTACGTTTGGGGCACGCGCCTACACGCGCGGGCGTTGCGTTCACCTCTAGGACGTAACACTAGTCTCCCTATTCTTTCTGCAACTGTAATGGTCAGTATTTTCAGTGGGAACACCAACGGACCTGGTGCTCCACGGTGTCTCAAGTTTATAGAGATAAGGTGAGAAACGGATAGTGCGCGTCCGTTCTAACGGAGCGAAAAAATTTAGTTTATCTAAATAGCACGTGATATCTAAAAATCGCATAACATAACTCATTTCCTACACTGGGCATGATCGGTGGAACAATAAGATCAGAAAGCGCGGAATTATCGGATCAATTTAGAATATTAATACATTAATAGAAATGAGGGGAGTTATGAGATTTTCTATAAATGACGAATTACGCGGGGATTCTGCTATTCAGCGGCAGTGACTGNTGAGAAACGGATAGTGCGCGTCCGTTCTAACGGAGCGAAAAAATTTAGTTTATCTAAATAGCACGTGATATCTAAAAATCGCATAACATAACTCATTTCCTACACTGGGCATGATCGGTGGAACAATAAGATCAGAAAGCGCGGAATTATCGGATCAATTTAGAATATTAATACATTAATAGAAATGAGGGGAGTTATGAGATTTTCTATAAATGACGAATTACGCGGGGATTCTGCTATTCAGCGGCAGTGACTGCCGGATCTAAGTTAA
>NW_014555878.1:0-4125 GCF_001313825.1 Dinoponera quadriceps
AATGTTTATATGACAATAGAAAGTAACAATACATATCACGGATTCATAATTATTATAGTTCTTCTTAAGCGAAACATATAAAGAAAGAAAAACTTACAACGAAAAGATTAACTTAAAAATAGCGTACTCTTAGAGATATACGTTTATATTACGGAAAATACAAATTTTTGAACCACTTTTGATTGGATATTGTTTTAAACGATCGAACTATCATGACTAATAATAGATAACCAAATTAAAGTATATTACAAAATTAATTACACTTAATGATTTCGAAATATTCACTAACCTTATGACTAAGGTACTCTCCCGCAAAACAATATATAAAAATTTCCATCATTACGCAGATGTAAGCAAATGTGATTCTCACCATCCTGACGTTATTTTCATCATGGAAAGACTGTTTCATCAAACGATTAGGAACACTGAATAAATTACGATTTTCATTACTAAGATCCTGCAATACTTACTGATATAAATATGAGTCCTTGGAAGCAAATAACTAATGTATTCAAAAGAATTTGCAACAAAGCTATGAGGAAAAAACCTTTTTCAATGTTCTCGGAAAATAAGATTACTTGATTGTGTTTCTCGACCAGTATTCCTGTTGCAGATGCTGAAGATCCATAATAAGATGTTTTCTCTGAAATACTTTGCAACTCTCGATATATGATATCAATTTGTCCGCTTACGTGAAGTACCTAAAATATACCTAAGTATCTGCAAAGATTTCAAATATTATGTTTAAAAAAGAAAATACGTATTTGAATATATTTCGATTAAAAAGGAGAGAAAGATAGCGCGACATAATAATACCCATGAATGTTAATTGATTATTGAATTATAAAGTAGAAGTAGAATTATAAAGTAGAACCAATACCAGGACAAGTACTTAATTCTGCACATTGTTTTGGTCTTTAAATACGAATATTCATACTTTCAATATATATATTAAAGATTAAACATACATTCAATATATATATTAAAGATTAAACATTCGTATTTAAAGATCGAAATAACAAGAATATTCAACATGTACCAGGCATTGATACTTTTACCTTATAGATTTCTTGACTGGTCGTCATTAAAATATTGTATTCCCGTATTGAATTCTAGACAACTAGAATTTATGCAAAAGCAAGTTTTGTAAAATATGTTAAATGGCAAACTGAGCTGCATTAATCTTTTTATTCTAATATTTTGAACTGTGAGTCAATTCATCTCAGTATTTTGCGACACATGCATGCACGACACTCTCGTATGCAATGAACTGAGAGAACACCGATCGATCCTCCAGGTGCATCCCTCACGTGCTACGCCCCCACTCCCGTGACTGTCGATCAATTGTCTTTTTACGTTGCGTTTGTAACGTAGTAGAGATACAGCTCATTATCCGCGTAGACGTCCTCTAATTCCGCCGACATTCTTAATAATACTTTCCGACCACGCATCGAGAAAAAAAAGTTACGTCGTCTCGTCGTATGTCTCTTCGTGCGGCGGTCAGGTTTTTCTCTTTTGGTTTTTGCGAATTTTCCTCCAAGACAACGTGATGCCGCCGATGAAAAACAAATGATCTTTGTGTTATCTATGTATATCGCAGACCATTTGACCATACGGTTACTCGGTTGAATGACCATAATTCTGCATTAATTATTCCAATAGAACGGAACTGATAAGCGTGACCACGAGACTTGAAAAAAAAAGGTTAATGAAGGGAGAACACACAACGTGTCTCCTTTGGCCAGCGGCGATTAGCGAATAATAGCTAGTAATTTTAATGAATGAATTTCTATGAGAGAACTACGATCTCTGGGATGCACATGTGGCAGGAGCCTCAAAAGCAAAAAAAATTTTAATCGATTAGACTCTTCGCAGAAGCTTAGTTATATGTGCAGACAAACAAAGATTCCTTGGTAACAGTACATGCGCAGAATTCCCGGGAAAATTGTAAAATTGATTGTGTAGCCTGATATCACGTACCTTTTACGAATAACAATAGTTTAACAATATTTTAACAAGTACGTTGGTGTGGCGGAGCGAAGGGAAGGCATGGTATTCGAATTTATATCAAATATAATTCGAGGTTTTCTGCAAAACTTGTTGGTCTTGAAAGTCACGTTATAACAACAAAAAATATTTTATAGATAATTAATAGTTTCATGTATGACTTCAATTTATAAATTATCCCCTTATGTTCTAATTATGTTATAACCAAAATGGCATCATTGAGCACTACTTGGACTGGTATCAATACATTGCCAGCATGACAGATGTATACGATGCCGATGTTTTTATGATCTAAAATAAAATGAAACAATTCAAAACACACACAGACACGCATGTATATATATACGTGTAATATGAAATATTAAATAGCCGATATCGAAGAAAGGTTCTGATAGCGACAAGCTTACATTCGCGAAAGTTTCCAAAGATAAATTCGTGAGTCCTCCTGCTGTGAACGTCACTTGCTTTTGGGATCTCATTATCACGAACGACACCATTTTACCATAATTCGGCGACATATCATACCATAACGAATCGTAGGCTGCTTCGGCGATTGACTTACTCTGGAAATAATAAAAGATATTACTTACAGCATAACAATCAAATTTCACACTCTACCACATTTATTTTGCATCTTTGTTTGAAAATCCAAATTTTTCTGTTTAATATAATCAACACAATTTAGAAAATGTCAAAAATTAAAATTTCCAATAATTAATTACGCGATAATCATATTTTAAATAATGAGAAATTGATTCCTCAGTATCCGAAATTGATGGTTGCTTAATATTTACTGACCTTATGACTAAGATATTCTCCGGCAAAACAGAAAACAAAAATTTCCACCATTAAGACGCCGCCAGCAAAAACAGCTTTCACCAATAACATGATGCCGGCTTCACCGTGCACCGACTATTTTATTAAATATGAAATGTGGAAACCAAATAAATGACGTTACTGACCATCACTCGCCATTCATGCGAATACAAAAGTACTCACTATCACGATGAGAAACCCCAGGTAAACAAACAGCACAGAATTACAGATAACGAGCATTAACGCTATGAAGGAAGAAATCTTATGTATATTGTTAGAGAAAATGATTACTCTGTTATGCCTCTCGATCAGCATCCCTATCTTGGACGCGGAAGAACCGTAAAGCGGAGTGTCTCCGGAAATATTCTTGAACTCGTGGCATATGATATCGATTTGCCCGCTTGCGTGGAGTACCTAAAATATACTTAAATATCTGCAAATACATTTCAAGCGGTAAATTGAAAAAAAAAAGAAATTCTCTCGGACGAAAGTCAGGAAGAGAATAAAATTTCAACTATTTCGCGAATTTCTATTATCTCCAACGCCAAAACTCGCTTTGTATGCACCAACTCATTGCATAATTTCAGCAAGGAGATTAATCTGCTACACTTACCATGCTGAGAATCAGTAAGTTCAGAATGATGATTGAGTATCCGTTTAACATACCATGAAAGAATACTATTACAAAGAGCAGCTCATAAGTCGGTGATTCGTTGGCGTGCTCAAACGGGAATTGTACCTTCAGAGGAAACTGACGCGAAGAAACGTTGACATCCTTCGCCAAATGGAGAAAACGAAGCGCATAATCGCCCAATAGGTAAAACAGCCCAGCAATCGTAGTGAAGCTGAATACAGTTTTGGAGAAGAAATGCGATATATTCGCTTTCGTCGTCATCAGGTATAAATGCTGTCCGACATGCATAGACACGCACCAATCATCATCCATATCTGCCAGTATCTGGTAAATTACGCTGGAATGCGTTACTTTAATCGTTCGGATATTTCAGGAAGAGAGAGAGAGAGAGAGAGAGAGAGAGAGAGAGAGAGAGAGAGAAACGTCGTGTCTTCTACGCGAGATTATGTGCTATAGTATTGAGCAGAGATTCGAAACAACACCATTGAGTTGCTCCTCGCTTAGCATGTATTCGATTTTGTAAGATGTACTTTAAAAAAGTGTTTAAAAAAACGTTACAAGTAGACCCGGCCTATCGGAGAGGAATTCGGGTGACGTTCTGCAATTACACTGTGACGAGATATCTTACCGGCGATACATCCACAGCGATATTAACTTAAAAACCGACA
>NW_014555879.1:0-1765 GCF_001313825.1 Dinoponera quadriceps
CCGTTAATACACAAAGCTATCGCCAACAAATGATTAATTTAAACCACGCGTTAAGACGACCGGAATGGGCCAGAAGACATGGCAAAGTGATTTTGTTACACGACAATGCGCCGTCTCACATAGAAAAACCAATGAAAGACACCTTGAAATCGCTTGGATGGGACATCCTTCCGCACCCGCCGTACTCCCCAGACCTGGCGCCATCTGACTATCACCTCTTCGCATCAATGGNGACGAATGGTTTGCCGCAAAAGACAAGCAGTTTTTCTGGCATGGTACTCATAAATTACCTGAAAGATGGGCGAAATGTGTAGAAGCCGATGGCCAATACTTTGAATTAAAAAAAAATTAATTTACCTTGAAAATTACGTGTTTTTTTTTACCAAAAAACCGGAAAAAACTTATGCATACACCTGGTATATATATATATATATATATATGAAACTTTACAGTTAAAGTTTCATTTTTTACATCTCGTCGAGATATATATATGACGAACTATTATACTGGAAAATTTTATTTTATAAGGGTTGAGGGTACAAACATTACATACATTATTTTATCAAATAATTCTATAACATATATTTTACTACACGAAAGTGGTTTGATAAGTAACTTGGCTTGATATTAAAGAAAACAATTTGAATTGTGTAACGTATTTTATTTCTCGACGTAGTTCCCTCGAATTCCAACGCTCTTGCCACAACGTTCCTTCATCTTCGCTTTATTCGATCAAGAGTGATGCATATTATTCTCCAGTAGTGGTTTTCCGCTTCTCGAAGGAGAATTCCTTTCGTATCCCAAAAAACTGTCGCCATCACTTTACCAATGCATGGAACGCATTTCTTAACACTTTCGCTGCCGATCCCGCGCCAGTGCGTGATATGCCGTCAACGCTACAGAGACAATCACGCGCCAGCGCGGAGTGTGGAGTGATGTATAAGTAGTCAGTCACGCGTTCGGCGGCGATCTAACTATCAACATATCCTCACGTGACCGGCAGTTAATGTGTTAAGTAAATATTACTTGAGTATCTGCAGCACTTTTTCGGCCCGGCAGTCAATGTGTTAAGCACTTGCAAACAGTCGGCTGATGTTCGCATGTGAATTTGTTTTTGCCCAAATGTGCGCAAACGCAGCATCCACTTTTCGCTAAATTTTTTCATGTGCAATTCCTTATGCAAAATGAAGTGAACCTGCTCATCACAGACCTGCGATGATGATTACAGCGATGAGACGGGAAGATAGTATTGCGGCCATGGTGGACTGGTGCCCATCTGACAGTTTAATTCCACCGATACAGGTATAAAGAAAATGTTTATGGACGCTGTTTATAAACTGAATGTTTGCCCACTCTAGAGAATATCAATGGTGACAAATACATTGGATACGGCATGGCCACAGGACCTGTGAATGAGAGTCGCAGGGTGAACATGGCGAAAGCCTTCCTCTCTCTGATCAAAGGTAGAAGAAATCTCTACGTGATGAAGAATACCCAACGCCGTTCTTCTGGACGGGATGACAGCGGTCGGAGTACGTTAAAGGACGATAGGTCGGTCGATGCGAAAGTGTCAAAGGAGGTGATTTTATCTATCGGTAGTATCGCCAGTCTACAAATATTAATGGCTCGCCCGTATCAGACCTAAACAACATCTGCTCGAAGTGGGAATAAAGAGCGTTGTTGATTTGCCAGTCGGCATAAATCTTCATAATACCTACATTGGTTGGCAGGGCTTATACTTGGCTTACGAGAACAAAACTGCGAC
>NW_014555880.1:0-335 GCF_001313825.1 Dinoponera quadriceps
GATTGATTTCTTTTAACTTTTCTCGTGGAACTATCGTATTTGGTCGAAATGATTCAAACGGAAAAGAGAATTCACATCAGTTCACATTTTCTGATGTAGAATCGCAAGAAACGCTCGCCGCATGAAATTTTCGTGGCTGCCGCATGGAAATCACGTAATAAAGCTGAAAATTTCAATCGCACTCTCCAGCTTGCATCCGTTCACGATTTAACGTAAAGAAACGCAAGATTCACTAGACTTTCACGTTACTTCGCCTATTACACCCAAACTCGCAAGTTTCGTCAGCGGTTGGATTTCTTTTACCTTTTCTCATGGAACTAGCGTATTTAGTCGAA
>NW_014555880.1:354-1522 GCF_001313825.1 Dinoponera quadriceps
TCACGTTTTCTGATGTAGAATCGAAAGAAACGCTCGCCGGCTGAAATCTGCGAGGCTGCCGCATGCAAATAACGTAATAAAGATTAATATTTCAATCACACACGCCAGTTTGCATCCGTTCACAGTTTAACGTAAGGAAGTGAAGATTCACACGCCATTCACGTTATTTCGCCTATTACACGCAAAGTCGCAAGTTTCGCCAGCGAATGGATTTCTTTTACCTTTTCTCATGGAACTAGCGTATTTTGTCGAAAATATTCAAGCCGAAACGTGAATTTGCATTAGTTCACGTTTTCTGATGTAGAATCGAAAGAAACGCTCGCCGCCTGAAATCAGCGAGGCTGCCGCATGGAAATAACGTAATAAAGCTGAAAGTTTCAATCACACTCGCCAGTTTGCATCCGTTCACGATTTAGCGTATGAAACGCAAGATTCATTCGACTTTTCGTTATTTCGTCTATTACACGCTAACTCGCAAGTTTCGTCTGCTGATGGATTTCTTATAACTTTTCTTATGAAACTAGCGTATTTAGTCGAACAGATTCAAGCCGAAACGTGAATTTGCATTAGTTCACGTTTTCTGATGTAGAATCGGAAGAAACGCTAGCCGGCTGAAATCTGCGAGGCTACCGCATGGAAATAAAGTAATAAAGATGAATATTTCAATCACACAAGCCGGTTTGCATCCGTTCACGATTTAATGTAAGGAAAGGCAAAATTCACACGACATTCACGTTATTTCGCCTATTACACGTAAAATCGCAAATTTCGCCCGAGGATTGATTTCTTTTAACTTTTCTCGTGGAACTATCGTACTTGGTCGAAAAGATTCAAACGGAAAAGGGAATTCCCATTAGTTCACTTTTTCTGATGTGGAATCGCAAGAAACGCTCGCCGCATGAAATTTTCGTGGCTGCCGCATGGAAATAAAGTAATAAAGATGAATATTTCAATCACACACTCCAGTTTGCGTCCGTTCACGATTTAACGTAAGGAAAGGCAAGATTCACAGGACATTCACGTTATTTCGCCTATTGCACGCAAACTCGCAAGTTTCGCCAGCGGATGGATTTCTTTTACCTTTTCTCATGGAACTAGCGTATTTAGTCGAACAGATTCAAGCCGAAACGTGAATTTGCATTAGTTCACGTTTTCTGATGTAGAATCG
>NW_014555880.1:4317-17153 GCF_001313825.1 Dinoponera quadriceps
CTGAAATCTGCGAGGCTGCCGCATGGAAATAACGTAATAAAGCTGAGTATTCCAATCACATTCGCCAGCTTCCATCCGTTCACGATTTAACGTAAGGAAAGGCAATATTCACACGACATTCACGTTATTTCTCCTATTACACGCAAACTCGCAAATTTCGCCCGAGGATTGATATCATTTAAATTTCTCGTGGAACTATCGTATTTGGTCGAAAAGATTCAAGCCGAAATGTGAATTTGCATTAGTTCACGTTTTCTGTTGTAGAAACGAAAGAAACGCTCGCCGGCTGAAATCTGCGAGGCTGCCGCATGGAAATAACGTAATAAAGATGAATATTTCANTTTGCATCCGTTCACGATTTAATGTATGAAACGCAAGATTCATTCGACATTTACGTTATTTCGTCAATTACACGCAAACTCGCAAGTTTCGTCAGCGGATGGATTTCTTTTACCTTTTCTCATGGAAGTAGCGTATTTAGCCGAACAGATTCAAGCCGAAAAGTGAATTTGCATTAGCTTACTTTTTCTGCCGTAGAAACGAAAGAATCGCTCCCCGCATGAATTTTTCGAGGCTGCAGAATGGAAAAAACATAATAAAGCAGAATATTTTATTCCCGATCTTCAGTTTTCATCCTTTAATGATTTAGCGTAAAGAAACGAAAGATTTATTTGACATTAATTTCTTTTATTTTCTAGTTTTTTTTCTGTAGCTTTTGTCTCATTTTAAGTTTTAAATTTTCCAGTTTTATTTTTTTTTGATTCATGATATATATGTAATACCACTACTTAAGCTCTTTTTTATTTTTCCGTTTTTTGAAGCCTTCTTCTGGGCTTATTTTTTTTGTAGATCTATTTGACATTTTCGTTTTTCGTTGTTATTTGTGTTATTTCCTTCTATTTTATTTTATTTTGTTTAATTATTTATTTGTTTATTCATTTTATTTTATTTATTTTATTTTATTTATATATTTATTTATTTATTTATTTATTTACTTTTTCCATGTCGCCTTCGGCACATACCCAACAGGACATGAGACAGCCTTGGTCAAAGTGTGGTCAGAATGAGATCGGGACTAGGTCACGATGAGTTCAAGATTAGTTCAGGATGAATTAGGTTACGGGGTTTTCGGAAAAATGTTATTCGTGACGTGGGTCGGGCTGGCAGGGAATACATTATTATAGTGTGAAAAGAGAAGTTATAGCTTTCTCTCCCTCGTTTTGTTGTCTCTCCCGTATCTCGTAAACCATTGTTGAGGTAAGGTTGGTGTCTGAGGGGACATTGCTGCCCCTGAGAATCGCAATCAGTAGCATTCACCCGACCCTTCCACCACCACCCGTTGAGGCGCTGTAATTTTTGAAATTCCATTTTTGGAATGGAAAATGCCTCACAAGTCGGCCACTATAGCTAATAATATACCGGGGGTGCGGGCACTGACGCCCCTTTCTTTAGGCTTTCCAACGAACACATCCCCACACCTCTAACATCGCTCTTCCGAAAGTTACAGCCGGTTTCCCTTATTAACCTAACGGTCATTCTTGCTTTCGGGCTTCTATTACTTCACAAATTGAAATATAACATATTTTTTATGTTACTTATTTATTTATGTTATTTATTTCCACATTGATGTTGAATTTTTCCTAAGTTTTTTAAAAGTTCCTTTCTATTTTTTCTCTATCTTTCTAAACTTTACTCTTTTTGTTGCTTAATTTTTTGTCATTAATTCGTTATAGATATAAAACGACGACTTATCCTTCTTCTATTTATTGCTTTTCTTTCTAAGTTTTTTTTCTAATTTTTTTTGGTTTTTCTTGTTCTTTTTGGTTCTTTTAATTAAATTTTTTAGCTTAATATATTTAATGATTCGTGGTATATACACGGTGACCCATTTTATTCGACAATCGGAGGTATCTCCGAAACTACGCAACCTACAAAAAAAATTTTCGATAAAAGTTGTCGAGGACAGTGGGGGTCATGTACCTGTTGTACTAATAACCTTGACCTTGAGGTCAGTTTTCATGGTCATTTCAAGGTCAAGGTCACTTTTTTAAATGGCACCCCCTATTTTTAATGCCGGATTCAGAATGAGCGGGAAATTTTACATCCAGATATGTATCACAGTATAAGGTTAACGTGACTTCCATAGGTCAAATGATGGTCAAGAAAACACCCCTACCAAACCCCAAGCAGGCTAAACGACCTAACTCTGGGAACTGCGAGTTTAATCGTTTCTTCTTCTTTAAAATAAATTGTATTCCAATCCACAAGTAAACTGACTAACAAGCTCGTGCATTATCTTCGTTGTATTCATGATGTCGACGTTGTCGAACCTGATTTCTATCACGAGCTTATTGAGGTAGGTTTCAAACTGCTGTTGTTAGGATGTCTTTCAACTGGAAAACATTTAGTAAAAGCCTTCATGTAGCAAGGTAGTTGTTATGGCAAACTACTATCATATCACTAATTTTATTTGCAAGAAAACCTGCTATACTGAGAAAGTGGTTTTAAAGAGAGTTTAATTCGTTCAAAAAATTTATAATTAAACTGTACGGGACAACATTTAAGACTATTAATTCATCAAATCTGAAGTGACGAAATCTCTTTCTTTTGTTTGAACTTGAAAGTTTTAATGAAAAGTCAAAATATTTCGAAAATTTTTTTAACCCAAAAATAAAGTGGGAAAAAATTTTTTTACTCAAACTTGCTCAAACATACAAAAATTTTTTTGTCATTTTGGAACTCAATGGGTTAATTTCAAAATACAAATTTTCTACAATTATGTTAATCTTTAAATTATCTCCTTAAATTATCTACACTTTGAATTTGTCTGAGATTGAAGTATTTAAAGAATTAAAAATTGTTAAGCCCTTACTTTAATCTTGTACAAACCGAACTTATAAATCTGTATTTTAAAATTAATAGTTTCAAAATTTTTTCCATACGTTGTAAGTTTGATTTGAAAATTTTTTTACGAATTAATCTCTCGTTTAAATAACTTTCTCAATATGGCAGACTATCCAGCATATGAAATTGTTGATATGATATTGGTTTTAGGAGAGTGGTATAGGTTTTAGGAGAGTGCCATAACAACTACTTAGCTGCATCAAGGCTTTATGCTCAACGTTTTCCAGATCAGAAGACATCCTAACAACACAACCATTCGAAACCTAACTCAGAGAGCTCGTGAGGGTCGTCTTAATCGTCAACGTCAACATCATGAATAGAACGAAAATGATGCACGAACTGTAACTTTTCTAGCAATGGTTCACCTTGATCCTCATGTTACTACTCACCAGATAGAAAGGGAAATAGGTGTACCACAAAGTACTTGTTCCACGATTTTAAGAGCTCCAAATTATCATCCTTATCATATTACTCTCACGCAAAGTTTAATACCATGTCATATGGAAATGCGAATTCAGTTTTGTCACTGGGCTTTGCAAATGATTCAAATAATCCTCAGTTTTTTAGAAATGTACTTTTTTCTGATGAGCCTAAGTTTTATAGTGACGGATAACTTAATACGCACAATGCTCATTATTGGTCAACTGAAAATCCGCATTGGTTTAGAACTGTTGATCATCAAAATCGATGGAGCCTTATGGTGTGGGTATTGTAAATGAGTATTTAATTGGACCTTATTTTTTTGAAGGTAATATAAATAGGCAAAGTTACTTGGAGTTGCTAAGAGATCATTTACCAGCATTATTAGAGGATATTGACTTAGCAACAAGACAACGAATGTAGCTTTAACAAGATGGTGCTGCGCCACATTTTGCTGTTAATGTGCGCCAGTTTTTAAATAACCAATACAATGGCAGGTGGATTGGATGAGGAAGCCCAGATCCAGGCCATGAATGGTTCGCCAGATTTGACGTCACCAGATTTTTTCTTGTGGGGATTCGTAAAAAATGTTGTATTTGCCCAACGATCTACAACAAGGGAGAACATGATGGAATGCATTCGTACAGCTTGTGCGTCCATACCCAGAGAAACTCTACTTAGAACAGTCGATAGTTTCGAAAGGCGTTTACATTTGTGCCTTCAAACCAATGGAGGAAATTTCGAACAGTTACTCCGAGGTTAACTGATAATACAGTATTAGTAAGAGGCAAGGGGACTTACGATAAACAAGCACCACAGTAAGAGGCAAGGGGACTCACGATAAACAAGCACCCCAGTGAGAAGCAAGGGGACTCGCGATAAACAAGCTCCCCAAAGAGAGGCAAGGGGACTCACGATAAACAAGCACCCCAGTGAGAGGCAAAAGGACTCACGATAAACAAGTACCCCAAAGGAAACAGACTTTACTACGACCACGCCGTTGTTTCCGGGTAACGCGAAAAGTAAAATGATTACTAATCAAATAAACATTTGAGCGTGGTTAGATTTTATAAAAATGATCTGGACCTTCAAATGGTAGGTGTTTAGGTGGATTAGCCAGCTTGTGGTGAGGAATTCAAACATTTCAAGAAAAATAAGCGATTACACTTGCTATTCTCAGAGTTAGATGGTTTAGCCTGCTTGGAGTTTGGTAGAGGTAGTCTCTTGACCTTCATTTGACCTATGGAGGTCACGTTAACCTTATACATTGATACATATCTGCATGTAAAATTTCCCGCTCTTTCTGAATCCGGCATTAAAAATAGGGGGTTCCATTTAAAAAAGTGACTCAGACCTTGAAATGACCTTGAAAACTGACCTCAAGGTCTAGGACATTAGTACAGGTAAATGACCACACTTTTCTCGACAACTTTTATACGAACATTTTTTTCGTAGGTTGCGTAGTTTCGGAGATACCTCCGTTTGTCGATAAAATGGGTCACCGTGTATGTAAAACGACGACATAACCTTCTTCTTATTATTGCGTTTTTTTAAGTTTTTTTCTCGGTTTTTTTTCTTTCTTTAGATCTTTTTAACATTTACATTTTCCGTTGCTAATTTGTTTTATTTTCTTCCATTTTAAGTTATTTTGTTTATTTATTTTTTTGTTTATTTATTTAAATAATTTATTTTATATTATTTATATATATATATATTTATTTATTTATTTACTTTTTCCATGTCGCCTTCGGACCATACCCAACATAACATGACACAACCATCGTCAAAGTGGGGTCAGAATGAGATCGGGACGAGGTCGCGATGAGGTCAGGATGAGTTCAGAATGAGTTAGGTTACCGTGTTTTCTTAAAAATGATATTTGTGCACATCGGTCGGGCAGGCAGGGAATACATTATTAGAGTGTGAAAAAAGAAGTGGTAGCTTTTCTCCCCTCCATTTTTGTCCTCTCCCCCGTATCTCGTAAACCATTGTTGAGGTAAGGTTTGTGTCTGAGGGGACATTGCTGCCACTGGGAATCGCAATCAGTCGCACTCACCCGACCCTTCCACCACTACCCGTTGAGGCGTTGTATTTTTTGAAGTTGCGTTTTTGGAATGGAGAATGCCTCACAACTCGGCCACGATAGCTAATAATATACCGGGAGTGCGGGCACTGACGCCCCTTTCTTCAGGCTTGCTAACGAACACATCCCCACATCTCTAACATCACTCGTCCGAAAGTTACAGCCGGTTTCCCTTAAAAAACCTAACGGTCATTCTTGCTTTCGGGCTTCCATTTCTTCAGAAATTGAAATGTAACATATTTTTTTTGTTACCTATTTATTTATGTTATTTATTTCCACCTTGATGTTGAATTTTACCTAGGTTTTTTAAAAGTTTCTATTCTGTTTTTTTTACTCTTTCTAAACTTTAATCTTTTTGTTGCTTAATTTTTTGTCATTAATTCGTAATAAATATAAATCTAGTACTTATACTTCTTCTATTTATTGCTTCTTTTCTAAGCGTTTTTCTAATTTTTTGGGGATTTCTTGTGCTTTTCGGTCTTTTTTAATTTTCAAATTTTTGTAGCTTAATATTATTAGTGATTTGTGGTATATATGTGAAACGACGGCTTAATCATCGGTTTATTCTTGCGTTTCTTTAAAGTCTTTTTTTCGATTTTTTTACTTTCTTTACATCTTTTTAACCTTTACGTTTCTCGTTGTTAATTTGTGTTATTTACTTTTTTTCATTTATTTTCTATATTTTTTTATTTATTCATTTATTAATTTAATTTATTTTATTTAATTTATATATTTATTTATTTATTTATTTATTTACTTTTTCCATGCCGCCTTCGGATAATACCCAACATAACATGGGAAATCCGTGGTCAAATTGGGGTCAGAATGAGATTGGGACGAGGTCACGATGAGGTCAGGATGAGTTCAGGACGAGTTAGCTTACCGGGTGTTCGGAAAAATGATATTTGTGACATCGGTCGGGGCATGCAGGGGATACATTATTAGTGTGTGAAAAGGGATTTAGTAGCTTTCCCCCCTCCATTTTTGTTCATTCGCTCGTATCTCGTAAACCATTGGCGAGGTAAGGTTGGTGTCTGAGGGGAGTTTGCTGCCCTTGGGAAACGCAATCAGTCGCACGCACCCCGCCTTTCCACCACCTCACGGTGAGGCGCTGTATTTTTGGAAGATGCGTTTTGGACTGGAGAACGTGTCACATCTCTGTCACTACTGCTAATAATATATCGGAAGTGCGGAAACCAACACCCCTTTCTTCAGGCTTTCTAACAAACACAGCCCCGCTCCCCTATCATCACTTGTTTGAAAGTTACAACCGTTTTCCTTTAAAAACCTAAATTCTTGCTTTCGGGCTTCTAATTCTTCACAAATCGAAATATTACATATTTTTTTGTTACCAATTTATTTATCTTATTTATTTCCAACTTGCTTTAAAATTTTTTTCAGTTTTTTGAAAGTTTCTTTCTGTTCTTTTTTTCGCTCTTTCTAAACTTTACTCTTTTTGTTCTTCATTTTCTGTCATTAATTCGTGATAGATGTAAAGCGATGACTTCTCCTTATTCTATTTATTGCTATTTTTCTATGTTCTTTTTACCAAATTTTTTTCGTTTTTCTCTGCTTTCTGGTCCTTTTTAATTTTTAAATTTTTGTAGCTTAATATTTTTAATGATTTGTGATAAATATGTAAATAGACGGTTTAACTTTCGTTTTATTCTTGCGTTTTTTTTAAGTTTTTCTCGGATTTTTATTTTCTTTCGATCTTTTTAACATTTTCTTTTTTCTTTGCTAATTTGTGTTGTTTTTTCTATTTTATTTTATTATGTTTATTTATTTAAATGTGTATTTACATATTTAATTTATTTAATTTTTTTTATGTTTTTATTTATTTATTTATTTATTTATTTTCTCCATGCCGCCTTCGTAGCATACCCAATATAACATGAGACAGCAGTGTACAAAGTGGGGTTAGAATGACATCGGGACGAGGTCAAGATGAGGTCAGGATGAGTTCACGATGAGTTAGGTTACCAGGTTTTCTTAAAAATGATATTTGTTACATCTGTCGGGCAGGCAGAGAATACATTATTAGAATGTGAAAAGTGAAGTGGTAGCTGTTCCCCCTTTCATTTTTGTCCTCTTTCCCGTATCTCGTAAATTATTGTTAAAGTAATGTTGGTGTCTGAGGAGACATTGCTGCCCCTGGGAATCGCAATCAGTCGCACTAACCCGACCCTTCCACCACTACCTGTTGAGGCGCTGTATTTTTTGATGTTGAGTTTTTGGAATGGAGAATGCCTCACAACTCGGCTACGATAACTAATAATATACCGGGCGTGCAGGCACTGACGCCACTTTCTTTAGGCTTTCTAACGAACACAGCCCCGCCCCCCTAACATTACTTGTTCGAAAGTTACAAACGGTTTCGCTTAAAAACCTAACGGTCATTCTTGCTTTTGGGTTTTTAATTCTTTACAAATTGAAATATTACATATTTCTTTGTTACCAATTTATTTATGTTATTTATTTTCACCTTAATTTTAAATTTTTTCTAAGTTTTTTAAAAGAATATTTTCTGTTTTTTCTCGCTGTTTCTAAACTTTACCCTTTTTGTTGTTTCATTTCTTGTCATTAATTCATGATAGATGTAAATCGACGATTTATCCTTCTTCTATTTATTGTTTTTTCTAAGTTTTTCTTCTAATTTTTTTTGTTTTTCTCCTGTTTTTGGTCATTTTCATTTTAAAATTTTTGTAGCATAACTTTTTTAATGATTCGTGGTATATATGTAAAACGACGGCGTAAACTTCGTTTTATTCTTGCGTTTATTTTAAGTCTTTTCTCGTTTTCTTTTCTTTCTTTAGATCTTTTTAATACTTGCGTTTCTAATTGCCAATTTGTTTTATTTTCTTCACTTTTATTTTATTTTGTTTATTTATTTATTTATTTAATTATTTATTTAATTTATTTTATTTTATTTACATATTTATTATTTATTATTTATTTACATTTCCCTGCCGCCTTCGTAGCATACCCAATATAACATGAGACAGCCGTGTACAAAATGGGGTCAGAATGAGATCGGGACAAGGTCACGATGAGGTCAGGATGAGTTCTGGATGAGTTAGGTTACCGGGTTTTCTTAAAAATAATATTGGTTACATCTGTCGGGCAGGCAGTGAATACATTATTAGAGTGTGAAAAGGGAAGTGGTAGATTTTCCCCCCTCCATTTTTGTTCTCTCGCCCGTATCTCGTAAACCGTTGTTGAGGTAATGTTGGTGTCTGAGGGGACGTTGCTGCCCCTGGGAATCGCAATCAGTCGAACTAATCCCACTCTTCCACCACCTCCCGTTGAGGCGCTATATTTTTTGAAGTTGCGTTTTTGGAATGGAGAACGTCTCACAAATTTGCCACCATTGGTAATAATATATCGTGGGTGCGGGGACCGACGCTCCTTTCTTCAGGCTTTCTAACGAACCCAGCCCCACACCCCTAACATCACTCGTTCGAAAGTTACAGCCGGTTTCCATTAAGAACCTAAAGGTCATTCTTGCATTCGGACTTCTAATTCTTCACAAATCGAAGTATTATATATTTTTTTGTTACCTATTTATTTATGTTAATTACTTCCACCTTACTTTTGAATTTTTTCTAAGTTTTTTAAAAGTTTCTATTCTGTTTTTTTTCGCTCTTTCTAAATTTTACTGTTTTTGTTGCTTCATTTTTTCTCATTAATTCGTGATACATGTAAAACGACGATTTATCCTTCTTCTATTTATTGCTTTTTTTGTCAGTTTTTTTTTATTTTTTTTTAGCTTTTTGGTTCTTTTTAATTTTTAAATTTTTGTTGCTTAATATTTTTAATGATTCGTGGTATATATGTAAAACGACGGCCTAACCTTCTTTTTATTCTTGCGTTTTTTTAATGTCTTTTCTCGGTTTTTTCTTTGTTTAGATCTTTTTAACATTTACGTTTTTCGTTGCTAATTTGTGTTATTTTCCTCTATTTTATTTTATTTTGTTTATTTATTTATTTGTTTATTTATTTACTTAATTATTTTTATTTTATTTACATACATATTTATTTATTTATTTACTTTTTCCATGCCGCCTTCGGGGCATACCTAACATAACATGAGACACCCGTGGTCAAAGTGGGGTCAGAATGAGGCCGGAACGAGGTCACGATGAGGTCAGGATGAGTTCAGGATGAGTTATAAAGAATGTGTATGTTGAAATTATTTGAGAACGTAACACTATATTTTTATAAGAAAAGAATAGTGTGAGTTTCAAAGCCGAATGGCTTAATATATTAGCGAGATTATTTGATCCGGTTGAGTTATAAAGAAAAACATGTTTCGATGGCTACGTGAGATATGTGAGAGAGTGTGAAAACTCGTAATCGGTATCGATATTCGATACATTATCGAATATCAATCGGAATAGGCACACGCAGTCGATTAATTTAGCAGACAATATAAGAGCACGCATTGTGCCTAGAGACTCGATGTTTAATTCCAACACACCTTCTCAATGTGTGCTACGGTTTGCTTTGCCCCCTCGAATGTTCCTTAGCCCAAGGTACTCAACGCACCTCTCATGCTTCACTTTTGGTAAAGCCTTCGTTAGGATGTCAGCACACATCTGGTTTGTTGGTAAATGTTGAAGTCTTATGTGACCCCTTTGGACAGCCTCTCTCAGGAAATGGTACCGTATATCTATGTGTTTAGTGCGTGCATGAAAGACAGCATCCTCGGCCAGACATAGAGCACCTTGATTGTCGACTTTTATTGTGACGTCAGCTAGTTCGTCTAGTTTGAGTTCGATGAGTAGACTCCGGAGGTGTAATGCCTCTTTGATTGCTTCCGATAAACTGATGTACTCCGCTTCTGTAGAAGACAGTGCAACCGTGCGTTGCTTCTGCGTTCTCCATGTAACTGCAGCATTACTAATCTTGAATGCGTAACCGCTGAAAGATCTACGATCGGTTTGGTTGTTGCCCCAATTAGAATCAGAATATCCGTGCAGCGGTCGACTATCCGGTGAATATACCAGTTCCATCTGGTAGGTTCGACCTAGATATCTTAGCACTCGTTTTGCTGCTACCCAGTGACATTTCCTGGGGTCTGAGTTAAATTGTGCAAGTCTTGACACAGTATTCGCTATATCCGGTCTCGTACTGATTGCCAGATATAGCAACGCCCCAACAAGTTCTCGATACTGGCGTTCTTCAATTCTTGTTGATTCTTCTTTGCTTATTTGTACTGACCCACATTCTGCTGGTGTGGCGACAGTATTGCACTGTTTCATGCCATATCGTCTTAATAGGTCAATAATGTACCCTTGCTGCGTTAGCGCGATCTTTCCTTTGTCTTGATTTATCTCGAGTCCAATACAATATTTGGCCAATCCGAGGTCCTGAATTTCGAAATTCTCATGCAATCCTTGTTTGATCTGCGAGATCCACTCCAGGTCGCCTGAAGCAATTAAAATATCATCCACGTAGACCAATAGTAGAAGGATATGTTGATTACGATGTCCCACGTATAAACATGAGTCTCCAGTAGTCGGACCTTAAACCTAGCTTCCTAAGTCTTTGACTAAGCTTGAAATGCCATTGCCGGCCTGCTTGTTTAAGTCCATATAGAGCTTTTTTCAGCCTACATACGTTTCCTTCAGCTTGCAGTGCCATCAGTATCTTCTTCGCCTTTGCTTAGGTTGTCGGTTCATCTCTCTCGTTTGTAGTCATTCTTTTCAACGTGTCTTCCATGCGCTCAGGTATTTCCATGATTACCTCCTCCTTCAGCTGGGCGTTTAGGTATGCCGTGACAACATCGAGCTGGTGAACAATTAATTTATACCTGGTAGCGATGGCCATTACTAGCCTAATGGATTCGAGACGCGCCACAGGCGCAAAGGTTTGGTGATAATCAATGCCAAATTTTTGGCTGTACCCCTTTGCCACGACTCGCGCTTTGCGGCGTTCNTGCTCGATAGATCCGTCGGTGTTATATTTATTGGTTAACACTAGTCGACTGCCAACAATATTTTGCCCCTGATGCCTTGAAATTATCTCCAGTGTGTCGTTTTTGACAAGATTCCTAACCTCTGCTAGGATTGCGCGGTCCCAGTCCTCTTTATCATCAGAACACATGGCTTCCTTGACGGATATCTCCACAGCGCCCGCGAAGACGTCATCCTCGAGTTCATTGTCGATGATTTCGATCGGGATTTCATCAATAATTTCAGATGTTTAAGGGGTTTGGTACTGATTTCTTGGACGACCGCGACTTCCTGTCCGAATGATCTTTGGTCTACCAGGCCCTCGCAGTGGTACGGCTCGTTGAGACTGATCAACCACGTCTCACTGAGGCTGCTCGATGGCGGCCTCCTGGAGTTCTCCGGGATGAGCAGTCTCGTGCAGGACCAATGCGGGTTGTTCCGGGACTGCAGAAGCATTCGGTATCTCGATGGAACTCGGCTCGGTCTTTTCTAGAAGTTGAAGTTCCATGTCGCTTTTAAAGCTTGTTTTCTCCAAAAACTTTACATCTCTTGCAACTACTATTTTTCGAGTGTCTGGCATCTAGACCCTATATCCTTTAGACTATCTGGGATATCCTATAAAAATACCTCTATTAGATTTTGTGGCAAATTTATCTTTACCTGGTGTCTTGTCAAGGACATAAACAACAGAACCGAAGATTCTCAAGTGGCTTAGAATAGGAGATTCGCCAGTCCATTTTTCGTGTAACGTGACTCCGTTTAATGTTTTTGTCTGACAACGATTGCGAATGTAACAGGCAGTTGCTACGGCGTCACTCCAGAACATCGATGGGAGAGTAGATTGTATAAGGAGGCACATGGCCATATCCATAATAGTTCGATTCATACGCTCAGCGACGCCATTTTGTTGGGGCGTGCGCGGAGCGGAGAGCCTATGCTCGATACCGCATTCGGAGAAAAAATTATCAAACACCTGATTACAATATTCTCTGCCATTGTCAGATAGGAGGTATTTAATCTTCATTCCTGTATGATACTCTACGAGACTCTTGTACCTTTTGAATGCCTCAAGCACGCCGCTTTTCTGACTGAGGAAGTAAACCTGGCAATATCTTGAGGCATCGTCTACAAAGGTGACAAAGAATTTTGCTCCACTTTCCGATTGAGTTCGGAATGGTCCTACGACATCAGAATGAATTAATTCCAGGGGTCTTGTGCGAGTTGGGCCACCATTGGGAAATGGCAAAAGTGTCATCTTCCCTTTCAGGCATATCTCGCAATCCAGTACATCTTCGGGATCTCCGGCAGCATTAAAGAGTCTCGCTTCACGTATGACCTTGAGTAGATCAGCAGTGTTTAGATGACCCAGGCGCTCGTGTCAGAGCATTAACTCCGAGGTACTTGAATCGTGCGTAGCTGCCGCACATTTGACGTTTTGACGTATATCATATAAATCTCCTCTTCTGTCTGCA
>NW_014555880.1:17172-17960 GCF_001313825.1 Dinoponera quadriceps
TTCTGTCTGCAGTAAGTTTCACTTAGCCACTCTGGTCCGTAGCCTTTGCGAAATCCTTGTAAAAAGTGACAACATGTCCCTTGTCGGTTATTTTTGCAACCGAAACTAAATTGGTTCGCAAATCCGGCACGAACAACCTGTTGTTAAGCCCGACCTGCCTTGTTGATTTAGCATGTGCCACAGATACTTTTACTGTGCCTCTGCCCTTGACATCTGTGGACGCTTGACTGGCCAGCTTCAATTTTCCACTCGTCGACGCTTCCAAGCACTCAAAACTATCTTCGTCTCCGCACAAGTGCGATGTACATCCACTATCTAATATCCACGGACGCAACAATGATTCGGATGCCTGTAACCATATATCGTGCTCGGGAGTGACAAAGTAGCACACAGCGTATGAGTCATCGACGACACGGGCAGACTGCTTTACTCTTCCACGTGGTTGCTGCACTTTCTTCTCGGGGCACTCCGGTAACTTGTGTCCAGAAACTCCACATGTGTAACAGCCGTACCATTGGCCGATCCTGTGACTTCGTCTCATTATTGACCGACCTATTTTTGCGTCTTCTGGAATGCCTCTTGTCGTTACCGCAGTTATGTTTTGTTGCGAGAGCGCTTGCAGCTTCGATAACGTCCGCCTGACGCCGAACTTCGCTTTCCTCTAAGATTTTTAATTTCAAAGCGTCGTGGGAGGGAAGCTTGTCACGCGACTCTATCGCCACTCTGAAATTATCATAATTGGCAGGCAAACTATACAATAACATTATAGACAATAAGTCACCATTTAT
>NW_014555881.1:0-4185 GCF_001313825.1 Dinoponera quadriceps
CAACGCCTGGTCTCGGGCGTGGGGTTCCCGGCGCGACGACCGCCGGGGGCTACTGGTGGGGGCCTGGGCGGCGGCGCTGTGGCTCTGCCTTCTCAATACGGAGGGGCAGAACACTTGCGTGCGGTTGCAGGAGGAATCCATTGTGGATCTCTCACATAGGCGACTTCCCCTGCCGCACGCCTGGTTGGGGACTGGAGGGTGCTGGGCACGGAAACCGCCAGCGACCACCTCTATATACACAATGGATNGCCTGGCGCTCTCCAGTCCGGGGGTCGAGGGCGGGGCGGGGGCTCGTCTTGAGTTAGGAGATGGGCCCCGTCCCGTGCCGACTGGGACCTCTTCCGGGCGGTGCTGGTCGGCGCGACTTGGCGCTCCGACGGCCCGGAGGAGGAGTCCCCTGACGAGGGGGTGGGGCGTATCCGGGGTGTGGTGCTCGACGCTTGTCGAGCATCCATGCCCCGGGTCGCCCCGGGGGAGCGTCGGGGCGCGCCGTGGTGGTCGGAGGAGGTCGCAGCTTTGCGACGGGCCGCCACCGCGGCGCGTCACGGGTACTCCATGTGCCGTCGGCGGCTGGGAGGGGGTGACCCCCGTACGCAAAGGGCGTACGGGGGATATGCTGGGGCCCGGAGGGAGTTGGTGGCGGCAGTAGCCCGCCAAAAAAAAAAAGTTGGCGGGAGCTCCTTCGGGGCCTCAGCAGGGACCCGTGTGGGCGCCCTTACCGGGCGGTGGCTGGCAAGCTCCGCCCATGGGTGCCTCCACTTACGGAGGCTTTGGACCCCCGGTTCGTCCGCGAGGTGATCGGCGCCTTGTTCCCTCCGAGGGAGGGGCTGCCGCCCCCTTCCGGGGGGGAGGCGCCGGTCTGGTGGGACGGGCTGGAGGTCTCGACGGCGGAGGTACGAGCGGCGGCCCGACGGATCGGGACGGGGAAGGCCCGGACGCGATCCCGGGGGTAGCCTAGAGGGAGGCATCCGGGGAATTGGGGCCCGCCCTGGAGCGGGCCTTCACGGCCTGCCTCAGGGCGGGGCGCTTTCCCGCGGATTGGAAGATCGCGGGGGTGGTCCTGCTCCCGAAGCCGGGTCGGGGGCAGGACTCGCCTTCGGGGTTTCGGCCCATCTGTCTGCTGGACAAGGCGGGGAAGCTCTTTGAGCGTATTCTGGTGAACCGCCTCGTCCGGCATATGGATGGGCTGGGAGGGGAAAGGCTGTCCCCCAACCAATTTGGCTTCCGCGGGGGTCTGTCCACGGTGGATGCTGTCCTCCGTGTGCGGACCCTCGCGGGAGCCGTGGTGAGCGAGAGCGGGGTGGCGTTGGCGGTGTCCTTGGACGACACTTTGGTACTCTCCGGGGGCGGCNTATCGTTAACGCCTTTAACTCTCTGCCGTGGGGGCGCGTGGTGGACGCCATGGGGCATTTTCGGGTGCCCCAGTATTTGGCGTCCACCATTGCGGACTATTTCCGCGGCAGGGGGTTAATGTACATGGACAGGGACGGGCAGTCCCACATTATGGAGGCGTCGTGCGGGGTTTCACAGAGATCGGTCCTTGGCCCTTACCTGTGGAACCTCGCACACGATAAGGTCCTTCAGACAGTGCTTCCTCCGGGGAGCTCCGTCGTCTGCTATGCGGACGACACTTTGGTACTCTCCGGGGGCGGCAACTGGGAGGGGGCGGCGGTCGCGGCCACGGTGGCTGTGGACAGAGTAGTCCACGCCATTTGGGGGCTGGGCCTCCGGGTCTCCCCCGAGAAATCGGTGGCCCAGTACTTCATCGCGGACGGGGAGGGGGAGGCACCCGGAGGCGTCTATAAGGGTAAGGGGGTTTCCCGTCAGGGTGGGGCCGGGTATGAAGTACCTTGGGCTCCACCTTGACGGGAAATGGAGCTTTGAAAAGCACCTAGAGAGGTTGGCCCCTAGGGTGGCAAGGGCGGCGGCCGCCCTTGGGCGGCTAATGCACAACTTGGGGGGCCCAAATGTGGGGGCTCGCCGGCTCTACGCGGGGGCGCTGCAGGCTATGGTCCTGTACGGCGCCCCCGTGTGGACCGGCAGAGTGGCCGAGTCGCCCTTGGTTGCGCGACAGTTGCGTCGGGCACATCGGCCGATCGCCTTGAGGGTGGCGCGCGCTTATAGTACTGTGTCCTATGAGGCGGCCACCCTCTTGGCGGGCCTGCCCCCCCTGAAGCTTCTGTCTCTTAAGTACCAGGAAATCTTCAGGGGGGTGCGGGGACTGCAGGAAGAGGGACGGGTTAACGTCTCGGCGGGGACCGTCTGGGCGGTCAGGAGGCGGGCGCACACCTCCATGCTAGAGGCGTGGAGGGTGCGCCTGCATGGATGGCTGCGTCAGCAACGGGGAGATGGAGGGGTGGTGCGGGCCATCCTCCCTCACCTGGAGGAATGGCTGGGGAGGGGGCTTGCTTCCTCCTTTCATGCGACATAGGTGCTCACCGGGCATGGATGCTTTGGTGAGTACCTGTGCTCGGCGACCGCGACCTGCGATCGGCAACAGTGCGCGGGTCCGGCGCGGCCGCACAGAAGTAGGGGGAAAGGGAAGGGGACGTATTCGTATTGGCAGGGGCGTGCGCCGAGGGAGATACCCCTCGGCCCGCCCACCCGAAACGGAGCCTCCCGGGAGCTGAGCACTCAGTCTCCCGGGATGAGAGGGAATGTTTGGGGCCGGGCTCGAAGAGTTTTTGCTTCCCCCGTTACCCGGTAACAAATCAAAGGGGAACCTGGGGCGCGGAGTACGGGGGTGTTGGAAAAAGGGGATTGCTCCCCCCTTCTCCCCCCGGGCCGCGCTCTGGGAAATGGGGAGTGGTGGCGCAGTGTCCGGGGCAGGGGAAAAGAGGGGATTGCTCCCCCCTCTGCCGCCTCGGACCACGCCCCCCTGGGAGGGTCGCCTCCGGGGTGGGGTTTCCCCGGGGATGACTTAACCTCCGATGGGCGGGGCGACAGAGGGGTGGTGTCCCCCTCTGTCGCCACAAGGGAGGGCATGTGGCGCGGGGGGGCACGTTCGGGTATGCGAAAGCAGGTACCGCGTGCCCCCCACGCGCGCCAGAGTTGGCACCCCCAGGAGTTTTAGCCGGTAAGAGTCCGGCATACCCCTCGGAGTCTCCCCAGACTCCGAGGGGACACATGAGGATTTCCCCTAGGTGAACAAAAAAAAGGTTAGGTTAGGTTAGGTTAGATTAGGTTAAATTAGGTTAGGTCCTCCGTCGCCTGGGGAGACTCCGAGGGGATCCATGAGGATTTCCCCTAGGTGAACAAAAAAAGATTAGGTTAGGTTAGGTTAGGTTAGGTTAAATTAGGTTAGGTTCTCCGTCGTATAGGCGCCACCTTGTCGTGGTGACGGAGCTTAAGCCCCAATGAGCCCTGGTTCCCTTCTTGCCGCGGAATCTTGGTTCCGCGGCGGGTGAGGGGCCGGGGGGAGGAGCAACCAAGAGCGCCTCCCTCTAGCCGGGCATTGGCCCGTTGGGGGGTTTATGGATGGATGAATGAGTGGGCCCCGGTCGGCCTGGTGTGGATATTCCTGGTAGACTACACCTGGGGGAGTAGTAACCCTCGGGTGCCCCCCGGTTCACCTCGGTGGGCCTGGGGGATAGCCGGGGACCCGGTTCATGTCAGTACCTGACCTCTGGCGGGAGTAATATGGGAGTCCGTCGTCGTCCGGGGGCTTGCCCCCGGCGGCGGCGGTGGGCCCGTGAAACCGCCATGTTTAACGTGGAAGAATCGCTGATCCGGGTCTGTCTGGAGCCAATGCCAGGGTTGAAGCGCCTGTGCCAGGCGGGGGTATGGGGGGCGGCTTAACCAGCTTGTTCCCATACCCTATGCCACCTAGGGTAAATGGTGGCAGCGTCTAGCCTGAGGTTTGGGTAAGCGGCCGATCGGATCGGTGCGCGCCCACTCAATAGGGGTGACGTAAAACTTTTAGCATCACTAATAGCGCGGGCTTATCCCGTAACATTTTTTAGTAGAATCATATGGTGAGGATAGGGGTGGCCACCCGAGAAACCGCTTCTCGGCTTCCTCATCCTTTATTAGGGCTTAACTCTACCGGGGGAAGTGCCCCCACTGATGGTGGGGGCCCCATGATGGGCGAACCCGAAGAATACACATCGCATAATATGGAAGATTTAAAACACAAAACCTTTGGGGAGGGGGGGAAGGAAGGGAAGGAAGGGACGGATAACGTTC
>NW_014555881.1:4323-8104 GCF_001313825.1 Dinoponera quadriceps
AATAGGGGTGACGTAAAACTTTTAGCATCACTAATAGCGCGGGCTTATCCCGTAACATTTTTTAGTAGAATCATATGGTGAGGATAGGGGTGGCCACCCGAGAAACCGCTTCTCGGCTTTCTCACCCTTCATTAGGGCTTTACTCTACCGGGGGAAGTGCCCCCACTGATGGTGGGGGCCCCATGATGGGCGAACCCGATGAAGTTACATCATTTAATATGGCAGAATTTAAACACACAACCTTTGGGGAAGGGGGGAATGACGGGAGGGACGAGACGGAAAATGTTCCGGACATTCGTGGAGGGATGCGTTTCGCATCCGGTGTTGCCACTGCCGTGGCGCTGGGTAACGGCGGGGCCTCCGACGTGTCGCGCGGGAGCGGGGCTAGCGGGGGGCGGTTAGCCGGGTTGGGCGCGGCGGCGCGAGCCACGGGGGGGCGGGGGTCGGCGTCGCCCGCAGGCGAGGAGGATATTGAGATGGCGGTCGCGTTTGGACTGGTCCCTGGCCGCGGGAAGGTGGTGCGGTCCCCCCCTACGGAGGGGACAGTCAAGAACTTGGTGGCCCGCTTTTCGCCCCCGCAAGAATGCGCGGGGAGGAGGCCGGTTACCCCGGCCACCACCGGGACCGAGGGGGACGTGGGGGAGTCGNTTCGCCCGCGGGCGAGGAGGATAATGAGATGGCGGTCGCGTTTGGTCTGGTCCCCGGCCGCGGGAGGGTAGTGCGGTCCCCCCCTACGGAGGGGACCGTCAAGAACTTGGTGGCCCGCTTCTCGCCCCCGCAAGAATGCGCGGGGAGGAGGCCGGTTATCCCGGCCACCACCGGGACCGAGGGGGACGTGGGAGAGTTGCAGGACTCCCGCACGTCTCCCGTGAGGACCCGGTGGGTGATCCGGGGACCGTGGGGCGTGGCATCCGACGAGGCAGAGCAGTATGCGTCGGATGCCAGCGCCCAGTCGATGGCGTCCACGGCCTCCGCGTGGGAACTCGCTGCGAAGACGAAACGGGCCTACGCGGAGGTAGTGGTCAAGCAGCGGGGGCGGGGCAGAACGCCGGGGCCTACCAAGGCCAGGCGCGAGGCATCGGAGGCATACAGGGCGGACGTAGATTTCCGGGTGGCCGGCGAGATGGCGGGGAGGCTGACCTCCCCCCTGGCGCCATTCCAAGAAAAGGGGGAGGGGACAATGGCGGATGTCTCCATTCCGGATATTATGGCGTCGGCACACGAAGCGATCGAGGAGGTGGAGAGGGTCGCGAAAATGTCGCGCGGCCTGAAGGGCACGATGGTGAAGGCTCTTCGGCAGTCGTGCGCGGTCATGCGCGTGGCTGTCGAGGAGGTGGGCCGTCGTGCCCGGTGGGCTGCCGACGGTGGCGACCCTTTAAGGGAAATTGAGGCCCTGAAGGGGGAATTGGCTGTGGCGCGGGGTAGGTGTCCGAGCTCAAGAGGGAAATTGCAGCTCTGAGGAGAGCTGCGGAAGGGGGGCGGCAGAGGGGCTCCCCCCTCTTCCGCAGCGTGTGAGAAGGAAGGAGGGAGTACGGGGCCCTGCGGTTCCGGGAGAGGGGTCGGGGTGGGGGACGCCCCAGCCCTCACCGAACGGTTTGGAGATCGGGGAATGTCGACCCGTTGAGGAGGAGGAAGTGATGGGGGGCACCCGGGAGGAGGAAGGATTCGAGATCCTCCTCCGTAGGGTGTCCTCCATCATAGATGAGAGGATCCGCGCCCTGGAGGCCGAGCTGCTCGCGGCGGCTCGGTCCACAGGGAGCGGAGAGGGGGGGGNGAGGCCGAGCTGCTCGCGCGGCTCGGTCCACAGGAGAAGGAGAGGGAGGGGAAAGTCGCGCTCCCCCGGTTCCTGTTTCGTCGGGGGAAGGTCGGGAGGAGTCCGCTAAGGAGCAGGTGAAGAGAGGCGAGAAGGAGGAGGAGACGAGAAGAGCAGGAAGGGCGGGAAAAAGAAGAGAAAGGGGCTGGAAGGCCCCTCCCGGGGGGCGGTGGAGGGAGGGGTGGGGGCCGTAGTTGCCCCCGCCGCTGTCCACGCTGCCGCCCCCGTCACCCCCGTCCCTCCCGAGCCTCCGACGGTCTGGGGGGGCGCGGTGCCGGCGGTGGACGCCTCCCGGGAGTGGGTGGAGTTGGTGGGGAGGAGGAGACGGCCTCCCCCTCCCCCCGCCCGTCCGGTGGATCGAGACGCGGGGAGGGGTGTGCTGGAACGAGGGGAGGCGAATTCCCCCCGGCCCCCCACGACTGGGAGGAGGCGAAGAGTGCCGTCGACAGCGGCCATAACAATAACCTGTGCGCCCGGAGGTTATGAAAAAGTGATTCGGAAGGCGAGGTCTAAGATTGACCTCGCCTCCCTAGAAATTGAGGGCCTAAGGGTCAGGAGAACCCTAACCGGGGCCCTCAATTACGAGATTTCGGGCCCCGGGGGGGGGGAGGGATAAGGCGGATGCATTGGCGGCCCACCTAAACGAGCTCTTCACGGGCAGGGAGGGTGTGAGGATCGCGCGCCCGTGCAAGCGGGCGGAGATCCGCGTCGCTGGGCTGGACGAGTCCTGCGCGGTGGAGGAGGTGGCTGCAGCGGTGGCCCGCCTCGGCGAGTGTTCGGAGTCGCTCGTCGAGGTGGGTAAGATTGGAAGAGGCCCCGGAGGGCTGGGTTCCCTCTGGGTGAGGTGTCCGGTTGCGGCCGCAAATAAGGTGGCGTCGGCCGGGCGCATCAGGATAGGATGGGTGTGGGCGTCAACTGTCATGTTGGACGAGCGCCCCCTGCAATGTTATAAATGCCTGCAGGGAGGACATGTGCGCGCCCAGTGCACCGCTGCGGTAGATAGGGGTGACCGGTGCTACCGGTGCGGGGGGACCGGGCACGTAGCGCGGGGGTGTGAGCTCCCGCCGCGGTGCCCGGTCTGCTCCGACCTGTGGCACCGGTCGGACCACCGCGCGGGGGGGGGCTGCCTGCCCGGCGGCGCAAAAGGGTGTGGAGGGACGGCGCTGGGCGCCGCCCCCACCTCAGCTGAAGGGGGGGAAAAAGAGGGTTGCCCCTGGGGGGGACCGGCTGGTCACGGACTCCCCCCCCAAGGGAAGAACGACAGGCTGTGTTGAAGGAGACCAAGGCGGAGGCGGGCGATACTGCCGTGCGAGGAGAGGGGAGGGGACTCGTCACCGGAGGGGGGGACCCAGACCTCGAAGAGAAGGAGGAAGGGTGAGTCGGGCGGGGAGGACGCCGAGAAAAACAGCCAAAATGGCTAGGCCTCCCCGCCTGATTCAGGCCAACCTCAACCACGCCCGCCGTGCGCAGGAGCTTCTCCTGCACACTATGGCGGAGCGTGGTTGTGGGTTGGCCTTAATATCTGAGCTTTGGAGGGTTCCCCCGGACGCTCCCATTTGGGTCCGTTCGGGGGACCCGAAGGGGCTGGTGGCCGCCACGTGGAGGGGGGCTGGTGCCCCCTTTCCCCCGTGCTCTGTAATAGAGACGGGGGAGCTCTACGTGGCGGTCAGATGGGGCAGGCTCGCGGTGGTGGGTGTGTATCTCCCACCATCGCGCGCCATGTCGTTAGAAGGGGCGGAGGCCGCACTGGACCGCATCGCCGGGGTGGTCCGGGGGTGCTCCCCGGGCCCGGTCGTCGTTGCCGGGGACTTCAATGCCTGGTCTCGGGCGTGGGGTTCCCGGCGCGACGACCGCCGGGGGGTGCTAGTAGGGGCCTGGGCGGCGGCGCTGGGACTCTGCCTCTTAAACACGGGGGGGCAGAGCACTTGTGTGCGGTGGCAGGGGGAGTCCATTGTGGATCTCACATGG
>NW_014555882.1:0-3035 GCF_001313825.1 Dinoponera quadriceps
ATCCACCTTATAGTCCGGACCTGGCACCAAGTGATTACCACCTGTTCCTTCTATGGCGAATTTTTTTGCTCGTAAAAGATTCGCCTCAAGAGAAGCTTGTGAAAATCGACTTTCCCAGTTCTTTACCAATAGGGACAAGGGTTTCTATGAGAGAGGCATAATGAAATTACCTTCGAAATGGCAACAAGTTATCGAACAAAACGTGCATATTTGACCTAAATCGGGTCATTGTAACTATGTTAAATAAAGCCTCCAATTTGATACAAAAATAATGGATTTCCTTTTACTAGACCTTATATAATTTTACATTACTCAGTTTGCAATCGTCGAATTTGGAAACATCCGCCGTCGGGACGCCTCTTCGGCCTGTTTGAAGGGCGAAAATCACGTATCGCGATTTTTCCAATTGCGCCGCCACTTTCACCGCCCACGAATGTTTCNCGGTTTTTCCAATTGCGCAGCCGCTTTCACCGCCCACGAATGTTTCGTTGAGGTTTGCAACAAAGGAAATTCATACAGATCCCATGAACGAAAGGTCATACTTAGATACCGAGCGCTCTCCAAAGTGCGCAAAAGTGATAATTTGTTCAGATCGTTCAATACCACATGCGGCATGCGCCATTGTACTTTTAATAATGTAAGTTTTGGATTTTTACACGTTGTTTGAGCTATAATTCTATCAACATCGTTGCGGGCACGTATCAAAACTAATTCGTGACGTGCGTTTATCACTATGCGTTTGTAATCTTCGCAAAAACCTAAAAACATATTCAGATGTACGCAGAAATAGAAATTGCGCAAATTATCGGTTAGACGTATCGCATTGTTGGTTGAATGAACATTCCATCCGGCATTCTGCAGTCTTTTGCTCCTTTCGGTTGTCAATGATGCGTAACTTTTTATCGTGCTGGTGATCCCGACATTTCTTTTTCTATCAATTTCCACGTCATTGAGTTTGTATCTAATTTCGTCGAACATAAACGCAACGCAATTATTCACTAATTCGCATCTCCATTGCTGTCCATCCCTGTCTGCGTCGATATCTTCAACAATATGTCCCTCGATGTAGAGAAAACTTTCACATGGTAATGTATATAAATCCTGTTGTTGCATAGGTATTCGTTTTTCGTCACTGTAACCGAATGTGGCACTAGCATACGGATTATACGTGTGAGTTTCAATTTTCACAATACGATCGTCGAAGATCGGTTCGTCACCGATATGCAAAATATCCATCATGTTTTATTTGTTTTTCACAATGAAACCCAGCGAGCGTAGAAACGCGACGTTAGTTGTATTTAATTTGTTTCTTCCTTCTCCTCCTTTTCCTTTTTCTCTCATCCGTTTCTCTTTCTTATCCACTGTCTTTGAGGTTATGTTATTTATATCATTAGACTTAATAAAATGTCGTCCCTCTTTTGCCGTTATAAACAAATCGTTCGAGATAATGAGCATTTCCGCATATTTTATTTCTCCTCACCGTTATCGTCGTCATCGTATATGCAATCGTACGGTAATTTTTTCACCGCGAAAATTAATCAGTTTTCCATCCTGATCCATAATGCACACCGTGAGATCGATAATGCTTCTCGTAATCACTGGTAGATAAATGATTTGTCGCGGAGCCACCGACAGTTTATATCCCGGTGGGACGTGCGGTGCGAATTCCTTTATCGTATGTACCGGTTCCCCGTTACTGTATGCTCCTGCGGTAATATTACACTCTATGCGAATTATATTTATATTCATAATATTTACAGGTTTGTCAGATACATACCATTTATTCGGTTCTAGTACACGCGACGAGGAAAAACTCAATAACGATCCGATATTACTCGGCTTTGGGAAATTCAATCTATAAATAGATTTTATTTCGCTCCTCATAGTATTTTCATTGGCGCGTAGAATAAAGAAACGATCGTTTCTTTTAACATTATCATCAACATTGTTCTCATCATCATCATCATCATCATCATCAATAATATAGTTCACATTTTTAACGATGTTATGTTTCAAGTTGTTTATTTGTTTTTTAATTTTTCGCGCAAGATACGCACCTATGGCGGTTAATTCGTACGTTCCTTCCGAAATTGTAATCTTTTTGTCGTCATGATGAAGTAATACTTATTATTTGTGATATTTATATTCGGTATCGTATTGTATGTTTCAAAATTCGTCAGGCCCAATTCATATTCACCGTCATTGAAATCCAATGCCGGGAAGAAGTGCGCGGTGAGAATACTTTCCGTTCCAGTTAATGGGAGAGTTAACAACATGGTGGGCGTATAATTAGAGTGCGTTCCAATCGAGCTCTCGAAGAAAGCGTAAACACAATTGTCCGCAATTATGTTGATCGAATGTTTGATACAAGTGATGATTGTAAGCAACAGTTACATTATGTCCAAGACAACGTATTATTTCGTGCGGCGGTCGAAGATTACCGAAACTGTCGAAATATATCGCTCTGTTGTCTTTTTTCGCACAGGCAACCCAATGTGTGCCGCGATTAATCGCATCATCAAGATTCACAATTGCACTCTCACATCGCGACTCTCACGCGCTCGCGACGGTAATGCGTCACACATAAATACACCGCGGAAAAACGGAATGCGCATACGACGCGCCGCACGATATAATTGATCACTCGTTGTAGCATCGGACAATGATACATTATGCGCGATTAACGTTTTATTCCATGAAAATTTTTTTTTCTAACACTTTTCTTTTCGACGCATCCGCTGCTGCGTTTATATGGCGCCAAATAAAGTCCACGTCCTTCCATCGCACGATTATAACGTTGTAATTCTTCCAACTGACGAAGAACAACTTTTCGATCGTTTACGGCTTTTGCTACACCAGCGGCACCACCGATCATTGAACCGAGAACACCGAGTATCGGCAGTAGAGGTAATAAGCCGCCATGCTTCGCTATCGAAAGTATTCTCTTTCTCGTATTTTTCCTCTTCTTTATCACACCCATTTTTGCTTTTGCTCTCATGATTGCCCATACAACAACAGCGACAAATCTATCGTCG
>NW_014555883.1:0-29164 GCF_001313825.1 Dinoponera quadriceps
TTTGAAAAAACACAAAATTCGCGATACTTTTTGAACAGACCTCGTACTTAAAGAATCAATATAAAAACTTTTCAAAATTACTATTATAAAGCACTCTTCAAACCATTCATTTTCATTCGGAATATTTGTCTATTTCTTATAATTTTTACAATATTCGCTTCGAAAGAAAAATACCGATTTTTTTTCAAAAGGGTATTTCATTCCTTAAAAATGCGTATGGGTACATATAAAAAAAATATGTATCCCTTATTTTGATTTGAAGTACAACATATTACGTTTATCACAATCAGAGGGAGACGCTTTTGTCCTGTTACATGTGAGTAAAAGAGACTCACTTTACTATCATAAACAAGTAGCAAGCATGAATGGTTAATATAATAAACATTGTATCCGCGGCGATGCTGTTAAATATAGCCACCGTCCCAGCCATGTTGCTGTGCAACCATAACCAGAACCAATAGGTTTGTATGTCAACTCCGTAATCAAGTTCAAAGCCTAAGCCTCTTAGGCGGGTCTCATTACGAGGTAAAACAATATCCAGCATCGGCGAAATTGTCGGTGCTAGAATGAAGCACATAAGTCCACCGCACATAATTACTGAAAAGATAGAAATAATGTTATATATGCTCGCCACGTTGACAAGTATTTATCATACTTGCGTATACGATACAAAATGTCTTCGTTTCTGACGCGTAATTCTGTAGAATTTTATTTTCCCCTTTGCTCGACACTCTCTCCCATTCTGTTTGAATTTGCCGTAACAGTATTTTCATCTAGCGATTTTTTGAGAAGATATGCGGTGTATTTGAATCGTAATGTGTGCCTATCTACATTAAGAAACCTATTTAATTTACTTAACACGTTCCCTGCCAGACCGTTTTTTGAAGACTTTCCGTTCAGGCCGCATGGGGCGTATGCGCCCCATGCTTTACAATTGTATTGTTTTGTTTCTGGCGTATGCCTAACAATAATTAAAAAATCATAATTATCAAGGAAAGGGTGTATAGTTTAAGATGCATAACACAACAAACCAATAAATTTATTTTTCTAGGAATTAGTTTAACAAATACCTGGCTGAATATTACTCTACCAAGCGAGTTGCATCCTCACATATCATTTTTTTTATCATGCCTATATAAGTTTAAAATAAAACATTTTAATTGAAATCAAGTTTGTATACAATCACAAAGGGATATTACGGTGAACTTTGTTAAAACATGGCAAACATAAGTCTAGTTTATCCACACAACTATCGCAGAATGTTGCAACTTTTACAGTACAGTTTCTTGCCGATTGGGAACCTAAATTTTTAACATTTTTTTCGTAACAAATTTTGCAGCGCCTTCTTATCGAATTAAAGCGGCCTTCCTTTTTTTAAATTTCGTGTCGATTTCTTCTTGGTCCAATTAGTAGAGAATTATTATTATTATCATTATTATTACATGACATCAGATTCATTGCTAATTTTTTTCGGAATTCGATGCTTGTTTTTTTTTTGGTTTGTAAGACTGTTATATATAATCCATGAATTCACTACAGCTGTGTTCAGGCAAAGTTCAAATACAATTTTTTGTACCACTTTACTGATTTTCGTAGAGAACTGCAATATGAAGCCATTTGATCGGAGATATCTACATAAGACTTTCCTTCATTATAATCCACAATAATCTTCGGTTTTGCAGTTAAAACAAGTTGCGGTGAAAAACAGTTGTCTATCGCGCCGCGTGGGGCGTATACGCCCCATGATCAAATGAGCGTATCAACAATAGTATTAAGATGCCTATAATTGACTGCATAATGAATTTTTAAAAAATTCTTCATTTTACAATGATAATACCAAATGGCTTGAACGGAAAGTTCAGCGTGGGGAGCATACGCCCCACGCGGCAAGGAACGTGTTAAACAAAATGCTCGTTTGGACATGGGTAAATGTTTTGATTATGAAAGCCAAAATTTAGTTTTTTGAAAAGAAGATGAAAAAGGTTTGATTTAGAGAACTAAAACTTTTGATTCAGGGAACCAAATGTTGGCTCTCACAGCTAAAACATTTGTTTGTTCACATTCACACAAGTATTATGTTTGAGTCGACTAAATGGATTTCTCAATGTATTATACTCTGTGATACATCGATAACAATTTAAACGAATGGATTGATCATTTACGATATATATATAGTAACAGTTATATTATAATACCTCTGTTCTAAATATCTTCAAAGTCAAGATCTTAGACAAAACCAAAAATATAGTAAGGATCGGCGGCATACATATGCACACTGCGTCCATATCTTCTCCCCAGACTTGGTGCAGTCTCTTTAACTATATCAGAGAGAAACAAACGATAAAATTTATTTATCAGTTCTGTGTTTGTTACTCTATGTCATAATTTAAAGCCATTCATATAAAAATTGCTACATTTTAATTAATAATTAATAATGGTGCAATTCTCTCTACACAAAGAAAAAAATTCCTTTGGATTAATAAATTTTTTTTTATTGAAATAAACTTGTTTTTTGGAATGGAGCAAACAAATAAATATTTGATTCAACAAATGGGATTGTTTCTCAAATAATATCTTTACTCAAATAAATATCTTTACACTAATAATATATATTTTTATATTTTCGTCCAACCATTACATTGGTTATCACAAACAATAAATTATTTGAAAGAAGTAATACTATGTTAGAAAAATATTAAAAATTGCTTTGTTTCAATGGAACAATATTTAATATATAATGAAATAAATTTTGTTTATTGGAAACTAAATATTATATATATTTCCTCTAAATATTAGGGGTACCCATGAGTAATGTCGTTTTTTCAGATTGAATAAATATCCACTATGAGGTTTTGAATCCCAATGAAACCATAACTGCTGAATATTATTATACACAGCTTGATAGGCTGAACATTGCTTTGCTTCAAAAATACCCAAGACTGATTAATCGAAAGGGTATCATTCTCTAGCATGATAACGTAAGATTTCATAGCGCCAGAATCACCCAAAAAAAATCAAGAAGTTGAAGTAGTCCTCCCTCACCCGCCATATTCTTCAGAAGCTGCTCCGTCAGACTACTACTCCTTTAGATCAATGGAGCATTTTCTTTGTGGGAAAAACTTTTCTACTACAGCAGCCATCAAAACTGCACTAGAAGAATATTTTGCCATAAAACCACCCTCATTTTACAAGAAGGGAATTAAAAGTTCGCCAGAGAGATGGAAGAAGATTATCACTAATGATGGGAATTATTTTGTAGAGTAATCTGTACTAAATATTAAATAAAATAAAGTTTTGTATAAAAATCAAAAAGCAGCATTACTTATGAGTATCCCTAATAATACTGTTTTTTTCTATCAAACAATATGGTTTATTCTAATCAAACAACAATATTTGCATTCAAACAAAATGATATATGATACTAAATTATATTGTTTATAATAAACAAACTCAAATCAAACAAATATGTATACTAAATCTGAAGAAATCTTTTTCCCTGTGTAGCTCGCTATCGCATACGTTACAGTTGTTTGGTATTATTAGGTGTACAACTTTGCTCTCGCCGTTTTTTTTTTAATTTGAGGCTTTATTGCAAAAAATGGAGATAAAGTTATGACTCAAAATATTGTCCATCACTGGCCANAAAAGTATCTAATTGTTTTTCAAATTATTTATTATTTGCGATATTTTACGTGTCATCAACTTTCTGTTAATTATATAAGATATCTATATTTCTCGATGTGTGACAAAAGAGAAATAAATATTATCTTTACCTGAGGTGGAAGATATGAAAATAATATAAAAATGTTGAACAATTGGATGATCTTCCTTTTATTTTGCGCTTGATATGGCCATAAGCCGACCATTGAGCAAAATAGTTTGCTCAGATAATAGTAAGGCATATCAAACAACGTACTCATGTTTACCCGCGCACGTATCGAATACTTCTGACAAAACAGCGGAAGATGATGCATCAATAAGGGGATTATTACAATGAAACTTTCGTTGATAATACATTCATGTCCGACGTCTAGAGAGTGCGCTTAGTAAAATTATAGTGTACGAAATATGAATTTTTCATGCCACAACAGGGGCCACCGGGACATGAAGTTAAAGTAGAGAAAATGATAGATACTGTAAGAACAGAATAAATGTATCGTGGTATAGCAAGAAAAATATAAAATGTAACATGTCAATGTGACAATGAGACACTATGCATAGAGTGTCTCACAATACACAATAATATGCCGGGTTGTCTCTGGCTGGCATGAGAAAAAGAAAAAGAGAAAGACTGAAAATTAGTCGCGCATGCTCTCTCTCTTTCTCTCTCTCTCTCTCTCTCCCTCTCTTTCTATTCATGTCTTTTAGACATTGTTACGTCCTGGAAGAGGACGAACGCAACATAATCGCTTACTTGCGCACTCGCGAGCCCTAAACGTACTGGTAGGTCTGCAGATCAGGTCAAGGTCCGAAGAGGCCCATTTACTCTGATCACGCACATTTACTCTGAACGTACGTTAGGTGGTCCTTTATTTAGGTCAAAGAACTTAATCTCTTTACCTGGGATAGGACCATATGAGCGTGTTGAGAGGGGAATTTAGATTTAGGTAATTGCAAGGAGATGAATAAATAGTTTTAACGACTTGATTAAATTTAGAGCATTTTGAATAAAACAGTTTATTAATAACATAATTTGGTTCTCGGATGGATTAATAATAGTGGTAAATTGATAAGAAAAGTCATTGTAAAAGATACAACATTTAAAAGATGAAAGGGTTAGCTAAAGTTAAACAATGAGATATGTGGGTTAACATTAAACAACTTTTATAAATCAGCATTATTGGAATAATGCGAATATAAGATGAAAATTAAAGTGAGATTAAGATAAAAAGGTAATCCGTGTAACTTAATATAATACGATTGGATTTAACGTAACAAGAATATTTAACGTATCGATATGGCGAGGAAAACATCATTATATAATTCAAGGAAGGTAATAACTGTGTATGGTTTGAGGAGTGAAGTAGGATTGGAGATTGGATTGAAATGATTAAAAGTCATGGTTAAATATGAAATGAAGACTTACTATTTAGATGAATCAATGACTGACGACTGAAGACGAATGAAGACGAAGACGAAGACTACAGAAGAAGATTTGAGAATGAGAATGAAGAAGACTGAGACTGAACTGACTCTTGGACTGCTGAAGACTGAATATTAACTTCAACTGGACTTGAACTTGAACTGAACTGAACTCACGGCAAAAGAGTGAGGCTTATATAGGAAAGACTTCAGGGGGTGGTGGATGACGATCACTAATAAAAGAAAATTTCGTGGGAAATAGTTATTCTAGAAAATTCTTAATACTATTTGGATGTCATAAATGATCCTAAGAACATAAACCTATCAAAGGGCCTTCGTTCGACCGGCTATGTACATAAGCGGATAAGATCGCAGACCCATCGGGAGTCTTATGACGTATTTGGGCGGCGTGTAATCGTGTCTTTTCCATAAAAGCGCTTGTTTAAATCTGTTTGTTTTACAATCATAAAAGAAAGAATTCGCTGCTATCTAGGTACCCAGGATGTACAGATACGTGCCTAACGTAGAGGCGGCAAGATTATCTTAGTTATAAAAAAGGAATTTGTTGTCCCCGGGGTACCCAGGAAGTAAATAAACTACATACCTGTCGTGAAGGCGGAAAAGATGATAGACGCATTGGGAACCGTACGGCACGTTTAGCGGCGGCCATTGTAATCTTATCTTTATTACAGTAGCGCTTGCCCGAAATCCGTCTGTTTCCCAATCATATAATTAAAAAGAGAAATTCGCAGTTTCCGAGACATCCAGGACATAACAATATGAACAGTTGGAGATAGCTATCTGTTATTGCAGTACGGAATAAAGTATTATGATATGAATAAAGTGTTATGATATATACGTATATTTGTTATATAGATTGTATATAATATATGTACATATGCATATATGGAGAAATTTAGTTATCTCACAAATCTATTTACCGTTTCTATTTTTGTTACCTACTGTAATGTATAAATTTTGATGTCAATTTCAGATTCACATGAATCCGCGCACAAATTACGAATTGCTATAAGACATGTTAAACATTTATATACATGAAATATATTAAAATAAATATTTCATAAATATTTTATTGCTAACAAAGGAAGTGCACGAAATGATAATCGCGAATAGTTGTATATTATTAGAAAGGTTTTAACTAGCAGACTTTACCTGTACAATATTTCGCTTGAATAGTGCCTGTAGAGGGCGCTATATGCAATATAAGTTACAGGGGATACGGATATACGGTAAGGAAAAAGTCAAATAAGACATTTTCGAAAAAAATATTTCATATAAAAATTGTAGGATTTTAAATGATACATTACATAATAATATTAATATGACTTTGAATAGTGTCGTCATTGTCAGGTGAAGGTCACTTTGAATTTTTTTAATGTAACCCCTGCTTTTTATTATATATTGTTATAACTTCCCTCAAAAGCTTTTCAAAACTATAACTTTATACTATATACTAGTATTATAATATTATAGTATTATAGTATATATACTATATACTTTATAACAAAGTATTTTTTTATAAAGTATTTTTCGAGTTATGGGATTTAAAATTTAGGTATTGTTAGCATTAGCACTACACAAAGTATACAACGTAGAGGTTAAACTGTTGAATTTCAACCTCATTTACCATGGTATGAGGTTGAATTTCAACCTCATTTACCACATGGTATGTGTTAAACACATGTACAACAAAAATATAAATTTGATTTTTTAATCTCCATGTTGTATATCTTGGGTAATGCTAATGCCAGCAATACCGTAAATTTTAAGTTCCATAATTCAAAAAATACTTTTATTGGAAAGATAATATATTATGGTATTTTGGAAATCTCTTGAAGTACGCTTTTGGCCTTTGTACGGCCCAGTGCCGATCGGGGCTTATTCCATGTGCGCAGGTGTTCTTCTGTGCGTGATTTTTTGGGCTGCAAATTTTGTACGCTGATCTAGGCTGATTCTTGAACAAACATTAGATTTTTTCCATGCATTTTCTCTTTGTACTTTTATTTTTTCTTTGCGTCATTTAAATATTTGTTTCTTTGTGTTCTGTACAAAATGGCTATTAGGGCATTAAAAATATTTGAGCTTCTTAAGCAAAAACTCAAGAATTACACCACTGTTGAGGGCAACCCATCTCGTAAAGAGATTTAACTAACGGAAAAAATAATATCCATGGTTAATTCCTTGGATTCCATGGTTAAATCATGGATAACGAAGATCAATTAAAATTTAAAGAGGTTACAGATGTATACACTGATGCTATTTTTAAAGATGGCGAAATCGAGCCAATTTATAAAGAGAAAGAACATTCATCTTCTAATAAAGAAACATTCATCTTCTAAAAAATTAAAATTCATCTTCTATAAAGAAATCAAAATTTATGTTCTATAAAGAAACATTCATCTTCTAAAAAATCTTTATCTTTTATACCTCTTACATATGCGCGTCGTGTCGTAGAAACACATAAGAAGTATTCAAATTGGTCTTTTAATATAATTAAAGCTCTATTCCCCAAAATAAAACATCCTGCCTACATAAGTAGATGTGAGAAATATGTTGTACAACAGAGCATACATCGGGAATAATGGCTGTCAGTAACAAAATATTGTTAGGAGCAATTTATACAGGCCCGTCAGGAAAAAATTCCAGTTCATGACTAGACTATACGGCGGTGGACTTTGTACCATGCTAAATTAATTGGATTGATAGGTTTCGAAGCGTCTTTGCAATGGATCAACGAATTTAAAAATACTTTTCGTATTTCGTTAAGAAAAATCTGTACTTCAAGAAACAACACTAAGTCAAGCGGACTGCGAAAAAAGGCATTGAATTTCATCTCAATTTTGTTGATAATATTTATTCAGAGTTTGATGCAAGTGAAATATTCAATACCGATCAGTCGGGATTTAACTACACGCCACTTTACAAATGCACGCTATCATTTGAAGGTGAAAAAATTACGACAGCAGTTATCACTCAATTAAACGCTCGAATTTATTCCTATACTATTACATCGATTCTTCCTATGGAGGGAAAATTGATATCGCCAATGCTGATCTGCTTCCAGAAAGTTTATGGTCAATTTCCTGCGACTACATAACTTCCCAATTACAAAAACCTCGTACTTCGGTGTTCCAAATCTGACAAACTAGACAAGAGACTCGTTTGAGGAGATTTTTTTCAAAATATTTTTAAACCCGTCGTTGAATGAAACCCAGAAAAAAAGATCGTTCTGATTATAGATTCGTGAAGCGCTCAAAGGTCAGACAAACTGTATTAAGTTGATAATGTTACTGTTACATTAAAAATTTTGCCGGAAGGTTCAATAGGTTTTATGCAACCACTCAATCTATTTTGTTTTCATTAATGGAAAGATTTTATCAAGCGTTTTACGGAACACGCTTTTATTACTGGAAATCAAGCATTTTTGCACAAACATAAAAATATATTGAAAATTCACAGCTTGATTTTAAACCAAATTCATTCTTCAATATATCAACCGATGTTTAGGTTCGTATGGTTCAAAAGGAGATTTGATATACCATATGTGGAGTTTAAAGAGTAAAAGACATAAATTTTTCTTTTGAAGAACTCATTTGCCAGATTTGTAACCAAAATCCTACATGCATCAAATGTTCATATGATTTTTCCAATCAACCTCTTTGTTAACTGCTTTGTTGATTGCTTTTTTGAACGTTATCATTACCATTAGTTATTTCGTTCGCTTTCTCTTCCCTCTTCATGTATATTTTCACTCCTAAAATGAAATAAAAAACACGATTTATGTTTAATTAAATAGAATAACTTATAACTTGGAACGTTTTTTATTAAACGCACACACACACGCACACACACACTCGCACACGCACGTAAACACATACGTACGCGCGCGCGCGGCAGAGAGGATTTGGATATAACCTTTTGAATGCTGAATACTCCTGGCACAAACAATCCGCATGGCGCGCGCCTAGCGATTTTGATCGCTAGGAACAGAATACTTTTTTCGCTTATGCAAACTCTGTCGATTGAATACGCAAGGCGCAATTACTTGAATAATGTAATTGAACAGGAAAGTTATTTTCGAACATTCATTATTTTTATTAATTTTACGCACAACGCAAGCCACGCGCCGGCGATAGTCGAACCGCGCGCCAAGCGGAGCTAAACGCATACGAGATCTGTTCAAAAAGTATCGCGAATTTTGAATTTCCGCGGGTTACGTATATTCGATTTTCGATTTTTTTGTGGCGTTATGTTGGTACTCATGTCCCTCACTTATGCCGACAAGTTCGGCCATTTTGAATATTCAGTTTATCTTTGACAGCTGTTTTGCTTGGACGCGTTTTGGCTCGTCTTCGATTTTTGCCTATTCCAAAAAATGGATCAAAGAATCTAACAAAATTAAGTGCGCGGACGCATTCCGAATGTTGACTGTGGCATATGGTGAAGCTACCTTGGACCGAAGCAACGTTTATCGGTGGTACAAAATGTTCTCAGAGGGCCGAGAAGATGTGAACGACGAAGAGCGTGCCGGACGCCCGAGCACGTCAACAACAGACGAAAACATTGATGAAGTGAAGAAAATAGTATTGGCCAATCGTCGAATCACCGTTAGAGAAGTTGCTGAGGACCTAAACATATCGATTGGCTCGTGCCATTCGATTTTTACTAATGATTTGGGCATGAGACGGGTCGCCGCGAAATTCGTACCAACGCCCCTGTTCATACATCGTTGCTTGTGCGCGAATTTTTGGCCAAAAACAACACACTAATGATGCCGCAGCCACCGTATTCCCCAGACCTGGCCCCCTGTGACTTTTTCTTGTTCCCGAAACTGAAGAGGCACATGAAAGGACGACGCTACGCTACGATTGAGGAGATGAAGGAGGAGCTGAACAAGATCACAAAAAATGATTTTTTGAAGTGCTTCGAGGATTGGAAAAAACGTTGGCACAAGTGTATAATATCTGATGGGGATTACTTTGAAGGAGACAAAATAGATATTCATGAATAAATAAATAATTTTTGAAAAAACACAAAATTCGTGATACTTTTTGAACAGACCTCGTATATGCATCCATAGCACTCAAAGGGTTAAATACCGCGAAAGTGACGAATCGTGAGGTCTTTATCTCGTTGTGACACACACACACACACACATACACACAAAGGTGTAAATTCGACCGTGCAACCTCCATGCAGTACACTTTGGATAATGCTAATATCGGCGGTACTAACTTTCAAACTCTATAATTCGAAAAATACTTTATAAAAAAATACTTCATTCCAGTGTTTTAAAAAACTCTTGAGGTAAGCTACAACAATATGTAATAAAAAATGAAGGTTCCATTAAAAAAATTCAAGGTGACCTTCACGTGACCTTGACAATGCTATTAAAAGTCATACTAATACTACTATGTAATGCGCTATTTAAAATCCTACAACTCTTGTACAAAACCTTTTTTTCAAAAATGCCTCGTGTACCTTTTTTTCTTACCCTGTATAACTTATATTGCATATAGCACCCTCTACAGGCATCATTCAAGCGAACTACTGTACAGGTAATGTCTGCTAGTCAAAACCTTTCCAATAATATATAGCCATTCGCGATTATCATTTCGTGCACTTCTCTTGTAAATGTCGCATTTTTTTTTTCTGATAAAGATAACAATCGTTATTTATTTTCGAATAAAGTAGCTGCAGAGATTTATCGGAAAGACGCTAACACTGTAAAATAGGACATCGACGTCTGCAGTATCTAAAGTAAATAAGGGGATTGACAATATAATATTTAGATATCATATAAACATATTATATAAACGATAAATATATATTCGAAATCATTGATTCGTTGATTATACGTTGCAGAGCTATCCTGACGAATGAGAATAATCTATGGAAAGAGAAGCATTCTTCCTAATCCCGCAGCACGTTAACGAATCATTGATTTCAAGTGTACCTCCGAGTTTTCACACATACCGCGCAATAATTTTCTAGCGACATAACAAACAATTTTCCAGCCATCAACTGGCACGGTGAACGACTTTTCATTAAAATCAATATGAAATCTTTTTGTACCATGGCAGACATATTGTACCAAGAACTCGAATATCTGTAACAAAACCTGTTGTTTTTAATATCACAAATATAGTACATTCTTAATTGTCAAAAGAGTTCGATAACTCACGTTGATTCGTGAATGTTTATACTTTCATCCAGTATAAATTGTGCCATTAAACTAAGGAAGAACAAGTGCATCATTACGCCAATTACGAATGCAGCGGACATCATCATTTCGGCCCATTGAAACATTTTGCTCACTAGCTAAATGTGAAGAAACAAAATGAAGTATATGCGAAATAGGATTCTTTTCGCTTAAACTTACTTGGACCGCCGCGATACTTATGGTGATTACATTCAAGCCTGCTCCAATGAGGAGGCTCCATGCATAAATGTAGTGTAATAATTGTGCGGATCTAATTAAAAGAGATATACAAGATATCTGAAGAGTTTCAGTATGGTAAATACGCTTTATAAATCTATCAAGATCATTCAATACGTAAATGAGTACGTTGTGTATATATTTGAATACAGTTACCAACTCTATCGCTTTCTTGTGACTAAGGACGCATTCTTTTATGGCAGTAGCTTGTTCTAATTTCATTTGCTCTCCTTCACATTGGTAAGGGTTGTATTCGATGTTAAAATTACGAATATCACAAGATCTCACGCTGCGTTCTCCAATTGAATCAGTTACATGTTCTAATTTATATCTGAGAATAAGGCGAAGAGTTTATCATCTGCATGCAAAAGTATTTTATGTTTCAGTTATCTTAAGAAAATCAAAATATATTTTATGAACTAACTTTTTACAATATTAATAAAATAATAACTAAATAAGGGATAGACGTAAAAAGAGAAACATTTTTTTAACTTCAAATATCCGTTCTGGTATTGTATATTTACCTTACTATTGCAAACAAGTAGCACGTGTGAATGGTGAGTGTAATAAACATTATATCCGCGGCAATGATGTTAAACATAACTACAATTCCTGCTATGTTAGTATGTAACCATAACCAAAACCAATACACCTGCATGTCAACACCATAATCAAGATCGAATCCTAAGCCTCTTATGCGCGTTTCGTTACGAGGTAAAACGATGTCCAACACTGGTGTGATCGTTGGCGCCATGATAAAGCACATGAGTCCATAACACATTATACCTGAAAAGATAAAAGTACTATCATTTTCATCATATGTATTCGTCATATTTGCTTCTATATGACCTATTTACCATACTTGTATATGCGATACATAATCTCCTCGTTTTCGAGGCATAAGTCGCTAGAATTATGTTTTTCTTCCCCCTCGAAACTAATTTCCATTCTGTTTCAATTTGACATAGTAACATCTTCATCTGGTATTTTAGGAAGATAAGCTAAATACTTAAGTCGTAATATATCTGTATCTGATGTGCTGTATGTTGTTTTGATAGTGATTCAAATATATCATGTGATCGTGTGCGAAAAAATATCTTGCAAAAACATAATGTTCCAAAGAAATTTGAAATTATATATAAATTTCTAATTATATAAAATATCTGAAAAGTTTTCTAAAGAAGTCGTAGAATTCAATTTTGTGAGAATTCCAAAAGACTATATGAAAAATTCTGAGAATATTTTTATCAGAATAATGCAATTAATATACCTCTGGTTCAAATAACATAATAGTAATTGTTTTGGACAAGCATAGAAAAATGGTAAAGATGGGTGGCATGCACATGCATACTGCGTCCATGTTATTTCCCCACACTTGTTGTAATCTCTTCATCTAAATTAAAAAAAGACGAATAAAAAAATTCCATGTCCATTTGTCTCGACATTAAGACTTAGGACAATTTATATTAGGATTTCATATTAATTGTTAATGAAAGAGCCTCATTTCAATGAACTTCGATACTACAACACGATAAACATACTTATTTAGACATATTTAATATATTTCACGTCATACCACGCTCGATTAAATTTTTGTCATATCTACCCCAATAGGTAAATTATAAAAACATAGCATAATAATAACATCATAAATTGGTGAAAAATTTCGTAATAATACATTAAAATGACTCGTAATAATGTAATGGTTCTGTCTTAATTAAAAATTTCAAAATAAATTTAAAAATAAAATTAGACACAAATTCAATTTGGGATATTTCTTTGAGATATTATTGTATAATATTCAATATTTATACAAATTTCAATTCTTAAAAGCAAAATCGTAATTTAGAATATTTTCTACAATGTTTAATGTAGCAATAACATTTTAATATTTGCAGTAATTGCAAAAAAAATATTTCTATTCAAATTATTAAATTAGTTAGAAGTTCATCAATTCAAATAAAAAAAAAGGGAATATGTGAGTGGCGTATAAATGTTTAAATAAACTTTGTATTTATTTTTTATTTGTGTGTGTTTTAAACGCGCTTCCTTTTTTAAAACTTTGACATAAAGATTATACAGGGTGTCCCAAACTAATCTCAGTTTCCGTGGTATGCAAGTAGAATGGATAAAACTGCATAGAAAAGTCATGTACCATTTTGCAAAATGACACATGACTTTTTTACTCAGTTTCACCTATTCTATTTGTACACTATGGGAACCGAGAGTTTGGGATACTTTGTATAATATTTCATATTGCAATATGTTGCGAGCCACACGGTACACCCGTGATACGTGCGATATATTGTCGCTCGCGAGAGGCGATTGTCTGCGATTAGCTGACAACATCGCGTCGGCTGTCGCTAGGCACGCGCGTTATTTTCCTTTTATTGTATTGATATTTTCGTGTCTTAGAAACGCGAGATTAAAAAGAAAGCGAAACATCCGGGAACGAATCGGGAGCTTCTGAACCCGATTCAGTACGTTTCTGCATAGTTTGTGACAGGACGTATTCGTGATCGTGTTACGCGTTGTCGATTGCTCGTCGTCAATCGCAATTTATCCATTGAAATACTTCTTTATAATAACTGCGTGCGATATTTACAAAGTTTACCGAGTGTTATTGAATTTGCGTTCACACTTTAAGTTCTTGTTAACGTTTCTGAGAGTGAGTGCGTCGCGGAACTCTCACGCGTGTGTTGTACCCCTTCAAGGAAGCAATAAATTGAAGAATCATTGTGTTATTGTTAATGCGCCGTTGTGTTATTTTGAATTGAACTTTACGCTTATAAGAGACTCTTGTTCACGTGCGCACATAATATTTCTAAACTATAATTCAGGAATGATTGTATATTTTTACATATAAATGCATCAATTTGACTCCTTCAGACACAATTATATTTTTAAATATTTTCACCATAACGAAGCTGAAATATTTTTCTTAATTATTAAGCAATTATTTTCTTTCCTAAAAATTTTTTCTTATAAATTTAATTTTATAAATATTTTGCTAAGATGATTCGCTATATTGCGATTGTTTTACCGAAATATTATTTACAAATTATTTACAAATTAATTATAATAGTTATTAATGTTTTAATAAATATTTTAAAAATCAATTTTTACATCTATTTTCTTAAATATACCCCCATAATTGCATTACAAATTCCATACAAGATTTCATCAACATTGTAATTTCATAAACATTTTCCTATTGGAGAATATGAGATATGTTATATTTATATTTCAGCAGTAAGGAAGAATACATATACGATCTTTACCTGAGGCGGAACATATGTGAGCAATATTAGCATGTGCATCGCATGAATGGTCTTCCTTCTAATCTGCGATTGATGCGGCCATAGACCGACGATCGAGCAAAATAATTTTGTCAGATAATAGTAGTGCGTATCGAATAACGTACTCATGTTTACCCGCACAGGTATCGGATATTTCTGACAAAATCGCGGGAGGATAATGCAGTGCAGGTCTTGTTACAATGTAGATCTCTATTTTATCTAAATACGAACGTGTCCATCGCTTGAATAGAAATTGCAGTGTTCAAGATATGAATTTTTCATGGCGCAACAATATTCATTGAAACATGTAGTTAGGGTGGCAAAAGTGATGGTAGAGTTTCCCTAACTCCTTCTCTAACCAGACATATGAAAATGCATAAATGGAATGAATATATCGTGTGTAGCCAGAATAGTAGAGTTATAGTAAAACGTGCTACAACATGTTGAAATATTATGTGTATGTGTGCTGAAATACTATATATACTCTGTTTCTTATACACGAACAGAATTGGAAGTGAGTATTTTTTGTGTAAATTGCAAAAGATAAAATTGGCACACGGAGAAAAATCATTTGCTGGCACATCAAACTTAATGCTATCGCAGCAAAATCTGTCAGTCTTATTATATGGACGCAAAACGATTTGTTAAGAACACTAATTGCTATTTGCTGGATTATTTTGCTGAAATCTACAAATTATTTTCTTGTAAATTCAAATTAGTAAATATAAAAACACATTATTTTATTTTAACAGTAAATTAATTAAGAATAATTTGCTAATTTGTTTATGCCACTAAACATTATTGCTGTTACAACGAATATGAAATGGAAACGATAATTTTATTACAATAGCATAATTATTTTTTTCAGTATAAGTACATTTGTCAGAGAAAATGAAATTTTGATTGTTTGCTCATGTCAAAAAAATGTTTTATGCACTGATAAAAAATTATTGTTATTTATTTAAGTACAATTTCCCGAACAAAAAGTTTTCATTAAATTGTAATTTATAAAAAAAAAATTAAGCATTTAATACCAAAGTCTAAGATATATTAGGTTTATGCATAATTCCATAACAAAAATCGAATAAATTTCAAACGCAAAATATTTAGCAAAGAAAGCGATTTTAATCAATTAAATATGTTCCATTCTGTTCAATGACTTTCTGCCATCTCTCCACGAGCTTCATTATCACTCTTTCATTGAAGTCCTGAGATTTTTGGGCAAAGAAATCATCCAAATAGTTTTTGAGGACGTCCAAGGAACTGAAGGTTTTGTTATTCAAATTGTTCTGTAGCGCCCGGAACAAGTGATAGTCTGAAGGTGCAAGGTCCGGACTATATGATGGGTGCACCAAAACATCCCACCTAAACCGCAATAACTTTCGCCGCGTTATCAGAGAAACGTGTGGTCTAGTATTGTCCTGGTGGAACACAACGCTCTTTCTATTCGCCAATTCGAGCCGCTTCTGATCGGTTGCTCGCTTTAATTTGGTCAACTGTGAGCAGTACTTGGTCGAATCAATCGTTTTATTGGGTGGCAGCAGTTCATAATAGACGATTCCTTTCCAATCCCACCAGAAACTGAGCATGACCTACTTCGGGTATAATCCAGCCTTTGCGACCGTCTGAGTAGCCTCCCCGCGCTTCGACCATAATCTTTTTCGACTGATATTGTTGTAGACAATCCACTTTTTATCTCCAGTGATCATTTGCTTTAAAAATGGTTCGTTCTTATGGCATTTGAGCAGCAAATCGCAAGCTGAAATTCGGTCCATTACATTCTTTTCGTGTGACACCAAACATCAAACTTGTTTAATATCCCAAGCTTCCGTAAATGTCTCGAAACAGTTGATTGGTCAATGTTGAGGTTATGTCTAATCTCTGTAGTCGTCAAATGTTGGTCGTAGTCGATTAAAGCCTTGATTTGATCGACATCAGTAGTGACTGGCCGACCAGAGCGAAGAGCATCTTGGAGATTCAAATCTCCGCAATGAAATTTCGCAAACCACTTCCGATACTTTCACTTACGGCATTCTCTCCGTACATGGCGCATATCTTTTTGTGAGTTTGTGACGCATTTTTGCCTTTTCGGAAATAAAAAGGCGAAATGCACCAAAAATGCATGTTTTTTCCTTTCATATTTAAAATATAATTAAACTTCGTATACGTCACGGATCTCGATGAATATTTTCTTAAAATGTCGGCACAAATTTTAGCTTTCACTTAATGTATGACACTTCATATGTTTATCACGTGTGCGTGCGGAAAAACAACTGCAAACGACATCTATTGGAATTTCACTACGGAATTATGCATAGACCCAATATTTCGTTTATTTCAATTTTTGCCATTTAAAATTATGAAACTTCTTAAATATATAAACGGCAAAAAATATTTAATTCGGATCACGCGCACACGCACGCACATATATAGGGTGTCCCAGAATTCACGCAAGATTTGAATTTTGCGCCATTTGTGTGGTAAAGTGTTGCCAACGAAAAAAAAGACAGCGTGACAACTGACAGTTCAGGGTTATTAAAAATGGAGCGCTACACGAAAGAACAACACGTTTTCATTGTTGAGCAATATTTAAAAAATAATGAAGGTTTGGCAGCTACAATTCGCAATTTTCGTACAAAATATGGTCGGAATAGTGATTTATGTTCATTAACTGTGAAGAGATTATTAAAAAATTTAGGGAGACTGGATCAATTAGTGATCTTGCATCCACAACGTGTCACTGTTTGGTGCGGATTTTGGATTGGAGGCATCATCTGACCATTCTTCTTTGAAAATGCGGCTGGTCAGGCAATAAGAGTTAATGGTACTCGCTATCGCAACGTGATAATCCAGTTTTTTGTGCCTAAATTGCAAGATATGGATGTGGACGACATATGGTTTCAACAAAACGGTGCCACATGACATACAGCCCAAGAAACAATTCAATTACTGCATGAGTTATTTCCTTTCCCGTTTTGGCGATCAGAATTGGCCGCCTAGATCATGTGATTTAACGTCGTTGGACTTTTTTCTTTAGGGTTTTTTGAAGTCTAAGGTTTATGCCAACAAGCCTACGACTACCTACGCCTTAAAGGAGAAAATTGAGCGCTGTATCAACGAAATTCAGCCACATTTATGCAAAACGGTCATGGAAAATTTCAACAAGAGTGCGTATATGCCAGCAAAGCCGTGGAGGCCATTTATCCGATATACTATTCCATACATAACCCTATACTGTATACTTTATGAATCAATAAAAAATTTACAATTTTTAATAATAAACCTGTGTTTTCTATGAAAATTACTTCTTGCGTGAATTTTGGGACACCCTATATATATTTTATTAATAAATATAACTTTTATTTTTTATTCTAAAGATAGAAATGGAGAGAGAGAGAGAGAGAGAGAGAGAGAGAGAAAGAGAGAGAGAGAGAGAGAGAGAGAGAGAAAAATAAGACATCAGTTATATTAAAAAATATATGCGGACATTTATCGAAAAGAAGCTAACACCGTAAAATACGACATCGATGTCTGCAATATCTAAAGAAAAGGAAAGAATTTTTAATATATATTATTTAGATTAACTTTAATAACAAATGAATAACAAATGAATTGTCAAGCATTCATACCGCACAAAAGTTTTCCAGTGACATTACAAACAATTGTCCAGCCATCACCTTGCATGGTAAACGGCTTCTCATTAGGATCATTACAACATCTTTTTGAATCTTGGTAGGCATATTGTACCAAGAGCATGAATACCTGCAAACCTACCGCTTTTAATATATTTCATGTAAACGTAATGTTTGCGGTCGAAGTACATATTCAATTACTCACGCCGATTCGCGAACTTTTAAACTGTGGTCAAATATAAATTGCGCCATTAAGCTGAGAAAAAATATGTGTATCAGTTCACCAATTACGTATATACCAGACATCGCCATCTCAGTCCATCGAAACAATTTGCTCATTAACTAAATAACGAGAAGGAAAGTCAAATATTCGCAAGTAAAATTGTCTTTTCTATCCTAACTTACTTGAACTGCCGAGATACTTATGATGATCACATTTGTACTAACCGCAACGGCGAGACTCCACGCGTAAATGTATTGTAATAATCGCGCACATCTAATTAATAAGGAAGATTTGCAAGATATCTGAAGGATTTCAAAACAATCGCGTAACACAAACACTATAATAGTGTTAATATCTTTTATAATTCCATCAAGATTACACGACGTATATACTATAGTACTACGTGCACGAATATATCGTATATATAAATACATGTACAAACTCTATTGCTTTCTTGTGACTAAGAATGCATTCTTTCACGGCAGTAGCTTGCTCTTGCAGTTCCAATCGCCGTTCTTCGCATCGCCAAGTATCACATTCCATATTATAATCATGATTCTCGAAAGATGACGCAGCTCGTTTTCTTATCGGATCAGTTATATGTACCAATTTATGTCTGTAAATTAAAATATGAGTTTATCATTTGAACGTTTATGAATATTTCGCCATATTTCGGATAACCAGATAACCAAAACTGTAGAAGCAGATATTGCACAGAGTCTATTGTAAATTTCTTCGGCATCTTGCTAGCGGAAATACAATAGAATTTGCTAACAGAAAGTGATGACATACATGGTTTGTCCGGAAAGTAATGTCATTGAGTCGATTAAAAAAATTTATTGAACTTTTCGTTACAACACATCAAAATTCTTTAAAATAGGTTCCTCCTGCGTTGACACATCAGCTCCAGCGAGTTTTCCAGGCATCGAATGCATCACGGTAGGCCTCCTCCGGAATGTCCTTTAAAGCCGCAGTGCAAGCTGCTTGGATCCCCTCAATGGTCTCGAAATGCTTTACTTTCATGGGTCCTTTCAGGCGCGGAAACAGAAAAAAGTCGGGGGGAGCGACGTCCGGACTGTACGGAGACTGGGGAATCGTTGGTACCCCTACTTTGGCCAGGTATTTGGTGACAAGGAAGGAGTTGTGGGCCGGCGCGTTGTCGTGATGCAACTTCCAGTCCTTTACGATGTCCGGCCGGACGCGTTGAACCCTGCGTTTCAGTCGCAGTAACTGTGACAGTAAACGGACATTCAATCGTCGGTCTGTGTTCAAAAGTTCTTTCACTCGCGTCACATTGTCGTCCGTGGTGCTCGTCGATAGCCGTCCAGCGCGGGCTTCGTCGTCGACCTCTTCCCGGCCTTCCAAAAAAACCTTGTACCACCGGAACACTTGCCGATCCGACAGGGCATTTTCTTTAAAAGCTGTCTTGATCATTGGAAGAGTTTCCGCCGCGGTCTTGCCAAGTTTAACGCAAAACTTGATCGCCATCCTTTGTTCTAACGAGCGCTGCATTTTTACTTGCACAAGATCACAAAATGACTTTCGCGGAAACGCATGCCCTTACTATGCGGCTGGCGGGAGAAGACTGAGTGACTCAACATTCGTTAGCTGACTTTCCCCTCTACCATTCCCAACCGATCCGAACGCGCCCTGACGGTCAGTCGCGTAAAAAAAATCACTGACATTATTTTCCGGACAAACCATATACAATAAAAAATTTTACATTAAAAACAGTCCACTGAAATTTTGGTGTTACTTTAACATGGGAAATATCTTGATTAGTATTCAAATATATATAAGTATATAGGTTAATTTCAACAAAAGAGGCCCCATTATTTTGCAAATAACCCATAATTTTCGAGTTATTAATTTTTGAAAATGACCATGTATAGAGTATTTTTTATTTAATAACTCAAAAATTTGCACGTTATTCGCAGAATGGTACAAACCTTTTGTTCAGAGTGACCTAATCTACAAATATATGACAGTTGTACCTAACGATCTAGCAACAGATATCAATATATTGGATCTTGAATCTTGAACTTGCTGCTACGTACAACAGCTACCATATATTTGCATCATTCTGAACAAAAAAATCCCGTACAATTTTATAAATAATACGCAAATTTAAGTTATTAATTGAAGAATTCTCTATACATCGCCATTTTCAATAATTAACAACTCGAAATTTTGCGTACTGTTTATAAAATAGTTGAGAATTTTTTGTTCATATTGACCTAAACTACAAATATGTGACAGATGGACAGACGCCTTGCATCGAATATATTTCGAATATATTCTGTACATGTTAAATTAACATATTCAAATGATTAACATATTACTTTTATTTTTATTATATATTCACCTTGTTAAAGGTGTAAACACAAAAATTTCAGTAGATCGTTTTTAACACAAAAATTTTACTGTGCAGTTTGACTGCAGAAACTCAACAGGATATGTTGTTTTGTCACCACTTAAAGAGGTTCGGTAGTGTTAGCGGGGGGAAATCTTAGAGAGGCAAGGGGAGAGAGAACGTCTGACAACGCCGCAAATTTTTTCGGCTGCTGACACGTCGTCGTCGTCGTCTATTGACATTGTACTTGTGTACTCTATTAAAATTATTATAATTAATAAATTGAAAATTGACTGTAAAAAATAATTTATTTGTTAAATTTAAATGAATGTACTTGTTGAAATCGTGTGACTTTGATGTTTAAAACGGGTAAAGTTAAAAGAAAAACAAATAACCTTCAAATTACTACGGATGCTACTGGCAAAGAAAGAATTCGTTTTAATGGAAAGTTTGTTAAAAAATTAAAAGTAGATAGACACGAGGCAAAATGTTAAGTGAAATGAAAGAAAAAGCTCAAAGTCTTAAAAATTCTTCAGTTGAAATGAACAAAGTTGACATTCCTGTTGACGGTGAAAGAGTTGTTAATTTCGATTGTATGGCCAAGAAAATGTTTTGCAGTTCATGTAATCATAAACTACATTTGACTGATATTATTGACGAATGTGTTCAGGGATTAGGACCCATTTTTCATGTCAAATGTGAAAAATGTTCACATGTAAACAAAGTTGAATCGAGTGCAAAATATGTATCTGTGATATCAGTTTCGCTTATAAAAAAATTAAGTCAGAACGGAGTTGCCTATGAAAACATAATTGACAAATATTTCGAAGGAATTGACAAATTAAAGCTACTATTGATGGGTGGAAGTAATCCCTTGATAAAAAAAATCAGTATTATGGATAAAATTTTGGAATTTTTGAATATTTTAGAAAATATCATCCAAGATAAAATATGAGTATAATATATACTAGATTAGAAGTTATATAATACTGACAATGAGTTATTTTAAAATAGATTTCAAACATATAGAGAAAATATAAAAAACGACTCTGGTCAATTATTACATAGTCATTATTTTCTAAAATAATAATTATTATAAAAGTATTAAATTTTTCTATTAAAATGTTGTAATGTGTTAATAAAAATAATATTTTCAATAAAACGTTTTAAATTACAAAAGAAGTTGTTTTTACTATACATTGAATTTCAAAGCGCGCACCGAAAACAGCGTTGCCAAGTCGTCTGCTGCAACCACATTTTTAGCTATTTTTTAATAGAAATTTGTAGTGGGGCTCACTCAAACTTTGACAGAATGTTAATTTAATAATATTCTTTCATATAAAAAAAAAAGCAGTTGTGATATAATACTATTATTCCGAATAATCTATTAAAATTTCAAAAATTTTCATCATAAAAAATCATCACTACCGAACCTCCTTAAATATATTCCCAGTAAACACTAAGTATCACTAACATAACATCGATGTTTAATGTCCGACACAATAATATATTTCTTATATAACACACGTTTTAAATGTAACATGTACATTATTATATCGGACATTAAAGTTATGTTCTGATAATTGGCGTTTACTAGGTTTAAATGATAATTATGGAACATACTGCAGGTCCTGCTCGATTTTTACCGTCAATCTGCTGTAAAGTTATGTCAGTAGTCGCTGTTGACAGAACTTAAATTTAATGTGTATAAATAGGATCTGCCGCAGTATTTTTATCTAATCTGCTGCCAATCTGTGAACATACATCTGTAGGCCAATCTGTGAACATACATCTGTAGGCTAACATTTTTCTTACTGGGTATTTTAGAGAAATAAAGATTTATTTTGTACTCCTAAATTAATAGATAAAGAAGTTTATTTTAATCTCCAGATATCTAAGTATCGCAGGTATACGAGGTCTGTTCAAAAAGTATCGCGAATTTTGAATTTCCGCGGGTTACGTATATTCGATTTTCGATTTTTTTGTGGCGTTATGTTGGTACTCATGTCCCTCACTTATGCCGACAAGTTCGGCCATTTTGAATATTCAGTTTATCTTTGACAGCTGTTTTGCTTGGACGTGTTTTGGCTCGTCTTCGATTTTTGCCTATTCCAAAAAATGGATCAAAGAATCTGTATCAAATTTTGTGTGAAAAACAAAATTAAGTGCGCGGACGCATTCCGAATGTTGACTGTGGCATATGGTGAAGCTACCTTGGACCGAAGCAACGTTTATCGGTGGTACAAAATGTTCTCAGAGGGCCGAGAAGATGTGAACGACGAAGAGCGTGCCGGACGCCCGAGCACGTCAACAACAGACGAAAACATTGATGAAGTGAAGAAAATAGTATTGGCCAATCGTCGAATCACCGTTAGAGAAGTTGCTGAGGACCTAAACATATCGATTGGCTCGTGCCATTCGATTTTTACTAATGATTTGGGCATGAGACGGGTCGCCGCGAAATTCGTACCAACGCCCCTGTTCACACATCGTTGCTTGTGCGCGAATTTTTGGCCAAAAACAACACACTAATGATGCCGCAGCCACCGTATTCCCCAGACCTGGCCCCCTGTGACTTTTTCTTGTTCCCGAAACTGAAGAGGCACATGAAAGGACGACGCTACGCTACGATTGAGGAGATAAAGGAGGAGCTGAACAAGATCACAAAAAATGATTTTTTGAAGTGCTTCGAGGATTGGAAAAAACGTTGGCACAAGTGTATAATATCTGATGGGGATTACTTTGAAGGAGACAAAATAGATATTCATGAATAAATAAATAATTTTTGAAAAAACACAAAATTCGTGATACTTTTTGAACAGATCTCGTATACTTTTTCATAAACTACATTGCTCAAAAAAATTATGGCGTAAAAAATTTTGGGCAAAAATTGGCCAACTTTGGCTAACGATAACTCCGCGAAAAATCATCGTTGGATCATGATTTTTTTTTTATTAAAGCCTAAAATTTTTATTTTAAGATACTATGTTTCGATTTAAGTTTAATGTACCCTTATCACTGTCTTCTTCTTCTTCTTCTACTTATAATAGATATAGCTTATGATCTGTGTATAATAGATATGACTTATAATCTGTTTTTTCCTCTTACGCGTATATGCCCGTGTTGCGCATGTCGATTTTACACAGGCATATTGGACCTATAGTTTAACGCCGATTCCGAACGGCATATTTTTGCAAGAGGTACTGTGGGCAAATATACTCTGGTGGCTTGCCAAACCGTCCAGAGGAGATACGAGCGTATACAAATTTTTCCAGTCCTGTCGGGGGATTGAACCCGGACCTTTGGTATGGTAGATCAGTGCGCTGTCTGCTGCACCATGCTCGCGCTCCCTTACCATTGTAAGCCCTTAAATCTGAGGGCTCGTTGCCATGTTGATGAAAATTGCAAAGTTTGATGAAATGCACAAACTTGCTAAAATTTTTTTCGGGGATGCTGTTTGCAACGGTATAAAGCTCAAACGTTCCCCTTTAATCTAAAAAAAAAAAGTAAGTCGCTGCGATTTTTTTCGCAAAGTTACAGCACTTTAAAGTAATCCTTGCACTTTTGTCATATATTGGAATTACCCAATATACACTACATTATCGGATGGATTTTGCACATCATGTACGCGCGCGCATGTGTGTGTGTATATCATAGCAGAAAAAGCAAAGACCCCGCGGTTCGTCAGTTCCGCGGTATTTAATGACTCCAAACCTCTTCTGCTGCATGTGTGTCATTCCAGATTTGAACTAGAATTTGTGACAGGTCTTCAAAATTGATAGATAGTCTTGCCAAATAGGTTAAGAGACCTATGATCCATTATGTCCCATACGTGTTCTATGGAGTTTAAATCGTGGCTCATTGCAGGATGTGGAAGCAGTCTAATTAAGATTTCTGCCAAAAACTCGCGAGTAATGGCTGCAGCATACGGCCGTGTGTTATCCTGCATAAGGAAAAAATTTCTTCCTATAACTCATTAGTAGCACGTGAAGTCGCAAAACTTCTCCCACGTCTTCCATGTCTTATACGAATAATGCATGCTCTGTCATCGCTATCCCCGACGACGCCAAACTTGAATTCGTCCATCCGAAGAAAACCGCGATTCGTCGGTGAAAAGTACGTTTTACCATTGTTCCACTGTCCATGAACTTGCGCATATTCTAGACGAGCATGTCGATTCCCAAAGTTTAACATTGGTACACAGGAGCGATTCCGAAATCTTTGATTTGCCTCATGTAAACAGTTTCTCAGCGTTTGATCACTAATTTGACGACCTGGCATGACTATTTTCACAATTCGTCGAGCTATGATCATTGAATTTCGCACAATAAAATTTACAATAGCACGATCTTTTCGTGCAGTCGTATCACATCCCCGATCTTATCATTGTCGTCTACAAATTTCCCGTTTCCTGATAACAAGACCAAATGCGAGAAATCGCTGATTGGTATATGCCAAGTTGTCTCATAACGTAAAATTGAGAGAAACCTTCTCTTATAAGCGCAATAGTTTGCGCACGCTGAATTTTATTTTCTTATTATATATATATATTATATATATATAATATTATTTAGTGGTCATATTTTAAGGACCTCACATTTTCCTATCAAAAGAAAAACTAAGCAGTACGTTCTTCGGACAACACGAAAATGAGTGGAAAATGTTTCCAAATGTTATTGTACACAAATGTTGTGAATGATTGTCTGGACACTGGCAAACATAGCTGGGTAATTTCCACAAATACCAAATGCTGCCGGATGCATTAAACTTAAAATCGAGATATAGTATTTTAAAATAAAGGTTAAAATTCAGGTTTTATAAAGTAAAATCATGATCCTACGATGATTTTTTGCGGAGTTATCGGTAGTCAAATTTGGCCAATTTTTGCTCAAAATTTTTTCATGCCATAATTTTTTTGAGCAATGTACATTACAATAAAATTATCTAGCGGTGGGAAGAGAGAGAGAGAGAGAGAGAGAAAGACTAACCTTACTATTGCGAACATGTAGCAACCATGAAACATGAATGTAATATACATTGTATCTGCGGCAATATAATTTAGTATAACAACTGTTCCAGCTATACTAGTATGTAACCACAACCAGAACCAATAAGTCTGTAAGTCAATTCCGTAATCAAGATCGAAACCTAAATATCTCAAACGCGTTTCGTTATGAGGTAAAACAATATCCAGCAATGGCGAGATCGTCGGCGCTATGATAAAGCACACGACTCCGTTACACATAATTACTGAAAGAATAAAGATAACGTCATATGTATCCGCTACGTTCGGTGGCACTTATCATACCTGCGTATATTATGCAAAATCCATTCGTCTTCGACGCATAATTTGTTAGAATTTTATTCTCCTCTCTCGTCGAAGTCTCTTCCCACGCTGTTTCAATTTGAAGCAGCAACGATTTGATCTAATGTTTTTAGAAGATACGCCGTATATTTCAATCGTATGTGTTCTATCATTCTAAGTGATTAAATACACAAAAGAGACAATAATACGATTAATACCTCTGATTCGAATCGAATAACAGTCACGTTTTTAACTATGTCCAGTACAAGAGTAAAAAGTGGTGGTATACACATGCATACCGCATCTATATCCTTGCCCAACACCTGATATAGTCTCATCAGCTGAATTGAAAAAACAAACCATAATATTCATTACTTTTTTATTCTATATATCAAATATTGGAACCATCTATAGGGTGTCTATCACAAGCCGTTCCAATCGTCATATTTTAGGTTAATGTGAACAAAAAAATCCTCTATCATTTGGCAAACAATTACGTAAAAGCTTGTGTTTGAATTATTAATTATTGAAAACAGTTATATTTCGAGGCTTCTTTAATTAATAACTCAAAAAATGGTGTAGTTATTTTCAAAATGTTAGAAGACTTTTTTGTTTACATTGACTTAACTTACAAATATATAATAATAGATAGGACGACTTTTGCGTCAGATATATATCAGTATAACTTCATCCATAATTTATATTATACGATTGCATAAAATATATTAAACGTTTTGCACATCTTTATAAATAAATGAATAAATAAATAAATAAATAAATAAATATATATATATATATATTTACTAATTTATTCATTTATTTATTTATTTATATTTATATATATGCATGTGTAAGTAAGAGAGAGAGAGAGAGAGAGAGAGAGAGAGAGAGAGAATATACAGAAAAATTTATACTTTTACAGTATAAAAAAACATACTATTTTTACCTGCGGTGGAAAGAATGAGAACATTACGAACAAATTGAGCGACCAAAGAATTCTTCTCCTAAACTGCGATTGATACGGCCATAGGCCGGTCATCGAACAAACTAGTTTCAGTGGATAATAGTAACACGTATCGAACAAAGTAGTCATATTAATTTGCGAACGTATCGGAAACTTCTGACCAGACTGTGACAGAGGGATATAATATAAAAGGATATATATAGCGAGAAGGGAGATATACTGGGGAAAGCGATGATTACACGTTCGTATTCGTCTGAATGGAGACTATACTTAACAAAATTGCAATTGCAATATCCATCATATGAATTTTTCATGCGATAATGGAATGCGAAAAAGCAAAACTATAGCGAAAAGAGTATGGGATAAGAAAATGTGCATACAGGATGTACGAGGTGTTACAATTTAATTCCCGGAATGCACCTTTAAAAAATATACATCTGGAACTGGGTACTAGTGGCTACTGTCGCCTTCAAAATATTCCCCTTATGCATCTATACACTGGCTTAAACGGTGTTGCCATTTCTGGAAGTAGGCCTGGAACTCATTTTCTGGAATACAGTTGAGAAGTTGTCTCACATTCTGTTGGATATTGCAACCGGAGGTTCAGCCGCGTAAGGGAGCGCGGCTGACCGGAAGAAAACGGATACCGCAGACTAAAACTAACACGAATGCGAGGGGCGATTGTGATTGGCGGGGGCCGCCAGCAAATCGGAAGGCGTCGCGGAAGGGGAAGAACATTTGAAATCAAAGAAGAGGGAAAGGCGGGCAGTGGCATGCAGACGCTGGAAGCGAGAGGACGCATATTCAAGGAAGCCGAGAACTGCTGAGACGAAGGAGACGAGGGATCCTCGAGGAGTTGTTGCCGAAGTAGAAAGCCTGCGGAGACGGCCTAATGCGAACCTGCTGGTTGGGACCCAGGAGACGTGGGAGAACGACCAGTCGCCGCTGCGACGGTAAGTGGCGTACAAGATTGCCACGGTTCCTCCGCGTAATCTTCCCTTTTCCCGGAAACCCCGCGTCGGAAACCCGAGACGTCACACGTGCGAAAATACGCGGATCGCGACGTAAGCATGTTAAATCGGGGAATTCCGCTGGGGAGAAAAACCCATTGTCGGCGGGATCAAAAGGACGGCTCTACGCGATAACCGATGCGGATTGCGTCACCTAATCGCGCATGGCCAATCTTGTCGGGACTTGCTCACGACAAGGGGGATACGTCGCAATAGAGCGACATCAAAGAAGCCGCGAGCGACGCCGCGTTGCAATACGTTTTCTTTATCGGTATCTTTATTCGCGGAATACTTCCGTCGCACAACTACATGTTATTTGGTTGCTTAGAGTTCTATTAGGTGAACAACTTTGCTCCCGCCGTTTCCCTATAGATGGCTTTAGTGGAACTTAGTGGTCAAAGTAAATAGATCATATACGTCATACAATCAACTTGGGCATCTGTCAACATAACCTAATAGTTACATTAGTCGATTTGTATCTGTACCATAAAGTTATCGTCGATTGAAGATGTCAGTTTACGAGCCGAATTCTCGTCATTTGCGGGAGGTTTTACTTTTCTGCTTCAATATGAAGAAATCTGCGGCTGAGGCTTATCAAATGCTCTCAAATACCTATGGTGAGATCGCTATTAGTGAAAGAACGTGTCGTGACTGGTTTCAACGCTTCACGAACGGTGATTTTCACGTCGAAAACCGTCATAGCGGTGGAAGAGGAAAGATTTTTGAAGATGCTGAATTGGAGGCATTACTTGATGAAGACTCGTATCAAACTCAGAAAGAACTGGCACAATCATTGGAAGTGACTCAACAAGCCATTTCGAAGCGCCTCAAAGTCA
>NW_014555883.1:30038-30572 GCF_001313825.1 Dinoponera quadriceps
GGGATATATTAAGTGTCGTAGCAATCTCTCGTACTGTTTGCGATGGATTTTTGTCCACGGTATTCTTTATTACAGCTGAATCAATCTCTGCTGGACGACCAGAAATATGGCGAAAATGGACGTCCTTTTCTTCCATATTTGCAACCGTGCAGTACGCACAATACTCTGGTATTAACCGGCGTATGTTTACAAATAGGTTAGGTGGAACGTCGCTTTTCAGCTGCGCAAGCGCGTTGTGCGATAGCGCTGTGGAAAAGAGATAGCAGAACGAGTAAACCTACTCCGATTAAAAAACCGAACGAACTTATTTGCCAACCCAACATATTATTAATAAACTGTTTTATTCAAAATGCCCTAAATTTAATCAAGTCGTTAAAACTATTTGTTGATCTCCTTTCAATTATCTAAATCTAAATTCCCCTCTCAATACACTCATATGATCCTATCCCAGGTAAAGAGATTAAGTTCTTTGACCTAAATAAAGGACCACCTAACGTACGTTCTGTGATCGGAGTAAATGGGCCTCTCCGGACC
>NW_014555883.1:30756-43795 GCF_001313825.1 Dinoponera quadriceps
TCTCCGGACCTTGACCTGATCTGCAGACCTACCAGTACGTTTAGGACTCGCCAGTGCGCGAGTAAACAATTTTGTTGCGTTTGTCCTCTTCCAGGACGTAACATCCTAATATCATCTGGATGTCATAAACAATCCTAAGAATCTAATCCCATCAAAGAGCCTGAGTCCGACCGACTATATATGAAGGCGGATAAGATTGCAGACACGTTGGGAAACTCATGACGCATTTGGCGGCGTGTAATCGTATCTTTTTACAATAGCGCTTGCCCAAATCCGTCTGTTTCCTGATCATAAAAAAGAGGATTCGTTGTTCCCGGGGTACCCAGGATGTAACAAAACTACGTGCCTTACGTGAAGGCGGAAAAGATGAAAGACGCGTGGAGAAACATATGGCGCGTTTAAAGCGAGCCATCGTAATCTTATCCTTTTTACAATAGCGCTTGCCCGAAGTCCGTCTGCTTCCCAATCATATAAAAAAAGGAATTCGTAGTTCCCGAGGTACCTAGGACGTAACAGTAGGTACCGATGAATAACCCTTCGGGAGAATAAGCCGGCGCGGATAAATGGCGATGGGAATCTGTAGACTGAGTGGTTCTATCCTGTGAAAGAAGTGGCGTCAGAAATGCTCAGTCAAGGAAGGATTCCTGCGACAGGCGAGTGGGGGGTCGCCTTCAAAGTCTCTTTTCTTCGAATTGGTCGAGTCCGTTAGGTTTGGTTGTCACCGAACTAGAGAAAGGATAATTCTATAAAAAAACTTGCCCTTGAAAAGGGGTTATGAAATCTCTCTCCATCATAGATGAAATACAATGTTGCACAGGGATATAGATTACATCCCTCCAGTGGTTTCGGAGCCACAGGGGGCGATGAGTCTTCGGGGTATCTTGCCAGTCCCCTGCTCGTCGTCATCGAGCGACGGACTTGCTACCGCGTTGCCGATGAGCACGACAGTAGATTACACGACCGCCGAAAAATCGTCGGCCCTGCATTAGGGCTGATATTCATTAACACAGGATTTCTTGCACGTAGCGGGAATCCGTCGAAAGTAAAGGGGTCGAGGCCGTCCTGTAGATCAGGCCCTCGATCCTTCAAGGACAGAGTCGGGGGGATGGTGGGGGAGGAGAAGAGGTACTGCCCCCTCCCCCGCCAACACCCTCGTCCGATCCTACTGTCGTGACGGTTTACCGATTTGAACTAAATCTCGTTCGAATGTGAGTTCGAGCAAAAAGAGAAAAGCGGAGAGGGATCCGAATCCTCCAATCGAAATCGAGCGAGTCGGGAAAGACTGTCTCCATCTCGGGCAAGCTGAGAGAGAAAGGCAGGACGTATAAAATCCCGAGCCATAAAAGACAATTCATGATCGAAAAATTGGCGGAGAGAAAGAGAGGGAGGGGGGGGGGCGAATAAGTTGATGATGGAGGCAATCCTCGACCCAACCATTCTACCGTCGGGCAAAAGGGCCATTAAAGCAGGTGAGAACGCTATGGCCTTGATGGAAGAGATGAGAGAGGAGCGGACTACTGAGTTGTCGACAACAGCAACTCAGTACTTGGCCCTCCTTCAAAAAATGGCTGGCAAACTCAAGAATCTGAAAAAAAAACTGTTCAGGAGGAACTCTAGAAGGCGATCGAAAAATTATTGGCTACCAACACTCTCCTCACCTATCATGTCCGGAGCGTGAACAATCTGTCCGGCCTAGATGCGGCGAATGACAGCCGGAGAAGCTCAGAGCCATCGTCTCTCAGCAGAAGAGGAGGATCGGGAGGATGGAGAGAGAGATTGAGGACTTCAGGGCGCAAAGGAGAAGGAACGTGCCCCGTCCATTCCCCCTCACCCTCTTCTCGATCCCCCTTTTCAGCCACAGTCATCTTTCCCTTCGTTCTACGTCTAGAGCCCGGTTCCCTTGCCTCAATGCCCTCAACGAAGGGCGGCGAGGGAGGGGGTTCCCATGTTGATAGCGAGTCTGAGGACGAGGAAATGGAGGTCGAGGTTCTTCAGAATCAAATTCTGCCTCTGGAGGAACCGGAATGCAGAAGGGAAAAAAGATCGCGAGGGAACTTATGCCTTCCGCGATAAATCCGCCCCTCCAGGGCATTAGTAAAAGCCTTGATTTCCTTCCGCCGATATCTCTTATCACATCCAGGGAAGGAGCTGGTGGGGGCGCTGTTAGCATGGAAGCTATGATGGAGAACTTTATTTCCAAAATCTTGAGCAAGATGAGCTACACCCCGCAGCACTCCCCCCCCCCCTCCCCTAGTCAACCAACTCGAGGAAGAATGCGACAGGGAAGCCGAATGCTACGCCGTCCCCCCGTAATCCCAGGTTGCGAATCAGATGAACAGGAAATGGAGGGTCAGCGCTGCCCCCTAGGGAACCAAGGCGCCGAACCGGCCCAAGCAGCTTCGGGCGTCACTCGAGCGGGCGGAGCCCGGAGGGAGAGGGTCGCGGTAGTATTGACTCCCCTCCCTCCCGAAGCTAAGGTCCCCTTCATGTGCCGTCATCATCACCTGCGCCCCAGCTTGAAATATGCGCAGGTGATGCAGAAGGCGAGAGAAGACATCAAGCTGTCGGAGCTGGGGATCTACAGGGTGAAACCTAAACACAATGTCACGGGATTTCTGATCTTGAAGTTTCCCGGCTCCGACAGCCACGATAAGGCTAAGGCCCTTACAGACAAATTCTCCGTGCTCTTCGCGGGTACCTTACGTGTTGCTATGTCCGCGAGGAGCGTGGAATTGAGAGTCAAGGACTTTGACGATTCCGTGGCTGCGGAAGATATCAAATCCACGATCGCGGAGACGGGTGGCTGCCTCCCGGCGGAGGTTAATGTAGGTGCGATCAGGCGTGCCCTCCAACGGTCCTAATGCGTGCTGGTCGAGAGATCCGATGGGGGCCGCCCGCAAGGTCGCCTCCGCAGGGAGGGAGCCAAGTGGAGTAGGCCATAGTTCGCGCCGAAATTTTTTCGCCCAGGCTCCTCCAGTGCTACAAATGTCTGGAGGAAAGGCATGTTCAATCCCAATGTCTGAGCAAAGTGGACCACAGCGGACAGTGTTACCGCTGCGGAGGCCCAGGCCACAAGACCCGCGACTGTTCGGCCAGGCTGACCTGCCCCGTTTGCTCCATTGGCAAAGACAAACCAGTGGAGCATAGACTCAGGTCAGTGTCGTGCCGGGCCGTACATAAGAAAAGATAAGGAGCTGGAAAGAAAAGAGATGGCGGTACAGGCCTGACCGCTGCCCCCAATCTGGCTCCAAAGAACGGTGAGACGGGTCCCCAGTCGAAGCCTCTCCTCCCAAGAAACTAAGAAGGCTCCACCCCTCCCCTAGACCAGCCTGGTATTTCCCAGGCCTCAGGGGTATGGGGATGGCGCAGGCAAAAGGAGAAAACAGCCGAAAGGGTGGGAGAAAGAAAAATCCTCCTCCGGTCCCGATGGAAGTCGACTTAGAGGAATCCAGTGGTCAACAGTAAAAATGGTTAGATTCCTCCAAGCGGACCTGAGTCACACCCGCCGTGCACAGGATCTTTTCTGGCGTACTTTGACGGAGCGTGATTCGGATTTAGGAGTGGTCACCGAGCCCCACCAAGCAATCCCCCCAGCAATCCGCGTTAGATAGGTCGCTCGAGTATGGGGTGGGGAAGGTGGCCATTGTATGGAGGCAGAGCAGGAACCCCGCCGGTGCAATGTTTGTACGCCGACAGGAAGTTGATAGCAGCCACGTGGGGGTTCGTCCCCATGATGGAGGTTTATGCTTCCCCGACGCCCCGAGCCTCGCAAACTTCGAAGAGCTGTTGGAAAGAGCGGAAGAGGTCATGAAACCCAAATACCTCCCGCGTCCAACGCTACTCGCGGGAAAATTCAACGCCAAATCGGCGTTGTGAGGCTCCCTGCAGGCAGACGCGAAGGGTGAGACTCTCGCAAGCTGGACAGCGAGACTTGGCCTCATTCTGCTCAATAGAGGCCGAGTGAGCACCTACGTCCGAACGCAAGGGCAGTCTACAGGGTTTTCCACCAAAACCCGGGCAAATTTAAATTTGAATTTTCCACCTCATTTGACTTCGGCGGTAGGTCGTTGTTGACGTTCGGGCAAATCAGATGTTTGTAGTAAGCGTGTATAACCTCAAAATGTCCGAGCAGATAAGATCGAATTCGGAGTAAAACCGAAGAACGGCGATAATCGAAGATCTTCACGCTGGGCGTTCGCAAACCAAAATTATTCGGTTCTTCGGATACCCAAGAACGACCGTATATGATATTGCGGCTAAATATAATAGCTAGGATGAAATTTCCGGTTTCTGCTCACGTCCTAGGTATCGTCTCCGGTGAGAGTTACGTCATGCCCCTACATTTCTTTCAAAAGAAAGAAACCGTCACAAAAGAGGTTTATTTACGCGTTTTGGCGAGGGTAGTGAAACTGTGAAAAGATATCATGGAAGCCGTACGTCTTCCAGGACGGCGTGCCGGCACATACAAATCATTTAGTTCAAAACTGGCTGTCGGATAATGCGAACATGTTTTGGGGGAAAGGACAAAGGAATTCTGGTCTCCGAATAGTTCAGAATTGAATCCGTTTGACTACCACGTGTAGAGTGTCATTAAACGAGTGACCAACAAGTCGAGACATTCCAACGTGACATCTCTCCAGGCCTCTATCAAAGTGGCATTCTCCAATATGGACAAGGACGCAGAGAGCGTGCCAGCACTTCAAGACGAGGATCGAAGCAGTCATCAATACAAAAGGGGGTTATATAGAATAATTTTACTCTAAAAGGATACCATTAGTGATGTATTGAGTCTATGCATAATTCCATAGTGAAATTCCGACAGATGTCGTTCGCAGTTAGTTTTCCGCTCGCACATGTGTCAAATATTTGAAATGTCATACATTAAGTGAAAGCTGAAATTTGTGCCGACATTTTAAGAAAGTATTCATCGAGATCCAAGACGTATACGAAGTTCAATTATATTTTGAACATGGAAGGAAAAAACGTACCCCCGTTCGATGCGACATGCCTTCACACAGCTAGACAAGCTGAAGGCCGTGATCCTCGCGGCTACCTGAGTTCGGGAGGAGCGTGACCTCCAAACTCTGGAAAACATCGAGGGATCAGAGCTTGAGGCAAGTATGGAAGGTGTGTACGATGCTTTCAAGCTCCAGACGCGACCGATCTCCTTTCGGTCCTTTTGGTGGACGGCTGATATCATTGAGCTGAGGCGAAAGGCCGTTCGCCTCCGCAGACTGTTTCAGTCTGCCAGGCAGGCCGGAGACTCCGCGAGGACTGCGGAAGCACATGGCGAAAATGGCAGAAAGATCTGAAGGTCTCAGTCACGGCCGAGTAGCTAGAAAGCTCGGAAGCAATAAAGCCTCCAGGCCGGATGGTCTACCGAGGGCGGTATGGGCTCTGTCCTTCGAAAAGATGGGCAGCCGACTGGGGCAGCTCCTTTCTGCGTACCGGCCGATCTGTCTGCTGAATGAGGTCGGAAAGATATTCGAAAGAATCATCGCTGACTCATTTGACAACAGCATAGAGTAGACCCGTGTCGGTGTGGAGCTCACTATGAAGTACCTGGATCTCATCCTGAATGGTACCTAGAAGTTCAGACTTCATTTCGAATCAATAATCCCCAGGATAGACAGGATGGCCAACGCACTCTGTGGCCTCTTGCCCAATGTCGGCGGTCCTAATACGAGAGTTAGGCGGCTATATGTGAACACGGTTCACTCCATGGCTCTATATGAAGCCCCGGGTTGGGCTGGCGAGGCAGTGGCCGACTGACGCATCAAAGCCATGATACGCCGGTCGTAAGGGTGGATGACCATCCGCCTCGCCAGAGCTTATCGGACCGTGTTTCACGCGGTCGCCACAGCTCTTGCGGGAGTTATACCGGCAGAGATCCTGACACAAATGCACTGCGAAACGTACATGCGCATAAGGGAGCTCCGCGGGAATGAGGAGGGACTCATTGTGAGACCCGTAACTCTTGTGAGGAAGCAGACCCGGCAGTGGGCCGTCCTACGCTGGAAATTCCAGCTGGACGACCCGCGTACGCCGGGCCGTAAGATCGTCGACGCCATCGGGCTCTGTTCTCAAGAATAGCTAGGCAGGGCCCACAAAAAGCTGACCTTCCGACTGACGCAGGTGCTCACCGAGCATGGTTGTTTAATGGAGAACCTGCATTTAATCGGCAAGGAGCGTACGGCGGCCACCAATGAGCGGTCAACCGGAACTCGGCGCAGCACACGGTGGAATTCTGCCCGGCGTGGGTAGAACAACGCCGGGCCCTGGTTGCGGTGGTGGGAACGGACCTCTCGTTCATGGGCCTGGTTTGCGCAATGCTCGCGAGCGAAAGGAATTGACGACGGTCTCCTCTTTTTGCGAGGAGGTTATGTCGCAGGAAGTAGCCGAACGGCTCAGGCGGAGGGAGGTCGAGTCCCCCTTGAATCAGCGGAGGGGGAGGGAGGGGGTGGAAAAGAAGAAAGTTCGGTCCTTTCTGCTCATTAGTGGAAGGTTTACGGGGGACCGGAAGTTCGGCGCGCAACCGATAGTGATTGATCCGGGGTCATGTCTCCCGGTCCCCCTCTCTGTAGGGAGAGATTGACTCCGACTTTATTCCCGAGGAGGAGCCGTGGGGGAAGCAGTTGCCGTCCTCCTCCTATGGTCTGGACTCCTTCCCGGTGGTGGCCATGGTTAACGATAAGACATACAATTTGTTCCTACTACCGAGCGGGATGAGTTCCCGGTCCGGGGTCAGCATAAGACTACAGTCCCCTCATTCCGGGCAACTGAGACAGGATCCCGGAGAGAACCGCATTAGGGACATTGCGCCTATGCAGTCCATCCCGGACAGAAACGTCCGTAGATGCTCGCCGTCTGTATGGACGGCAAGCGTCTGGACAATAGGGTTAAGGCTCGGGTGGGGGTTCCCGATCCCGCCCTCCATCTGAGGACGTGGTGAGGAGTCATTGGTCACTCCCCGTCACAAAATAAGAAAAACCGAGGAGACGACTAGACCTTCCCCCGGTGGGGTCGAAGTAAATTGGTGAGGATGTTCCGGAAGAATGCTGCACATGATACCCGGGGCGCTCTCGCGAAACCGCAAAGAAAACCGCGGAGGTTTTAGCAGGTAGAAGTTCGACATAACCCGCGGAGCTTCCCCAAACTCCACGAGTATCCATGATGGATTTCTCCTGCGTTACCAAAAAAAAAGAAAAAAGGGACCTCCCTCGCCAGTATCACTAACTAAGCACAGTTTAAGTATAATTACGACAGTAGTTGTCGGCTTCTTGTCTTTAATGTTGTCATCGATCACATGACTGTTAGCCATGTTGTGGGTTGTAGGGGCGCTGAATTTGAACAACATTAAGAGACATAGTGTTTCGTGTAAAGTAGTTATAAAATTCAGAAAAATATATGATTATATAAAAGCTTTTAAGAACTATAAATATTAATATCATTGTGTATATGTGATAACTTTTTACGTAACCTTAAAATATTTTTCATTATCCTTCGGAAATCGAAAGGAACTTATTTCATTTTCTCTTAGTCAACAAATATTTTTGTAACAAACGTATACGAAATACCACCTACAACAGTAATAGGTCCTTCGAGCCGGATCGGAGGTTTAATTGACGCGTATACGGTATTAGCGGTACACATACCGACACGCGATTGGAACTAGCCGAAATGGCTACACAGGCGGCCGCGGATTTGGACAATCAACTCCATTGGATTAAACTGATTGGTCGTTTGATGGAGAACGCGAAAAAATCTGGACAAGACAAAACTATTGCAGCTTTACAGGCCTGCCTGGAGTTATTTGAGGATTACTGGCAGCAATTTCAGACCAGGAGACCGTTCTCGTCAGCTATAGCACTCAGGTTGACAGAGCGGTGAGCATACACCTAGCGTGCCCTTTCGATTGTGTGACTCGGATATTGTACGGTGGTCTTTGGTGGTGGTTATCCTTCAATACCCTCCTGGTGCCGGAATCGTGTTCCGCACTCGTGGCTGCGAGCGCCACAAGATCTCCCAGGCGAAGGACCGGAAGATTCGTCCGCGGAGCAACTCCGCCGGACCGTTAATCGGATTCACGGCTGATTAACTCAAAGTCGAGCTTAGCTCGACGAGCGCGATCGTCCAACGTGGACATCGCCTTCGAGAACGGTAGACACCGTCTCCCCGCGAACTCCGAATAGCGAGCTCGCGTTCCGACCAAGGACCGATTCTCCGGCAGCGCTCGGTACGGATCACCGTTCGCTGCGACTCGGTGTTATCGCGGAGTTTGGCAACTCGTCTCTAGGTACGGGTAATCCGAGGTCCCCAATATCTACCTTCGGGGTTGAAGAGATTCCTGGAGCGTCCGGTCGCCGACGGCGGGGAAGCTTTCTTCGCGGGGCACCGGAGTCACTTCTCGGAAAAGTTCGGTTAGCCCGACTTCCACTGTCGGCATCGTGGGTCATTGAGGACCCGGAGCAGTCGAGCCTTTCGCACGCGCCATTCCGCATAGCACGCTCGTGCTTTCGCGTCAACGACGAGAGCGACGTCGATCCGGACGGGTTCCTTACGTGGCGTGCGGCGCATGACTGTCCCGCGCGGCAACTCTCCACCGTTTCGGCATACTGAATCGGCAATCGCTCTTCCATCCTATCTGAGAGTTCGCAACGGATGGTCCTTCGAGCCGGAGTAATTCATTTTATATTACGATTAGAGTATAAATATTTTTAAGTGTGCTATACATTCAGCTGTGCTGTCTCACTCGCCGGTATCACTATAATAATCCGCCATATTCTTGGTTATACAGCCAACACATGCGCAGAAGAAAATCGAACCCTTAATTCCCTAACACTGTCGCAGCTGTTACGTGTAGCAATTTAGATATTTTACTTCATCGCTAGACTCAAATATATCTAAATCTATATCTCAAAAGTAAAAATACCGATACATATGTAAACACAAAATAAACACATTTTAATAGTACCAGGTGTATGCATAAGTTTTTTCCGGTTTTTTGGTAAAAAAAAACACGTAATTTTCAAGGGAAATTAATTTTATTTTATTCAAAATATTGGTCATCGGCTTCTACACATTTCGCCCATCTTTCAGGTAATTTATGAATACCATGCAAGAAAAACTGCTTGTCTTTTGCGTCAAACAATTCGTCGAGCCATTTTCCAACTTCCTCGAAATTGCTAAAGTGCTGCTCTGCGAGCGCGTGCCCCATTGATGCGAAGAGGTGATAGTCAGATGGCGCCAATGTCTGAGGAGTACGGCGGGTGCGGAAGGATGTCCCATCCAAGCGATTTCAAGGTGTCTTTCACTGGTTTTGCTGTGTGAGACGGCGCATTGTCGTGTAACAAAATCACTTTGCTATGTCTTCTGGCCCATTCCGGTCGTCTTTCGATTAATGCGTGGTTTAAATTAATCATTTGTTGGCGATAGCGTTGTGTATTAACGGTTTCGCCGGGCTTCAAGAGTTCATAATACACAATACCACTCTGGTCCCACCAGACACAGAGCATGGTCTTCTTGCCGAAGTGATTTGGCCTCGGTATTGATGGACCAGCTTCGCCAGGTGAAAGCCACGATTTTTTCCGCTTCGGGTTTTCAAAATAAATCCATTTTTCGTCACCCGTCACAATTCGATACAAAAATGATTTCCTTTCGTGGCGTTGAAGCAGCATTTCACAAGTGACTTTGCGATTTTCCATTTGACGTTCATTCAAATTGTGTGGGACCCATTTACCGAGTTTATTGATCTTTCCTATTGCTCGTAAACGTCTGCTGATTGTTTCTTGTGATACGTGTAATGCTTCTGCTAATTGCCGTTGAGTTTGAGTTGGGTTATCATCCAATAACTCTTGCAATTGCTCGTCTTCGCATTTTTGTGGTCTACCAGAGTGCTCACTGTCTTTCACATTGAAATCACCATTTTTAAATTGTCGAAACCATGTCTCACATGTTCTAATCGATGGAGCGTATTCACCATATCTTTCTACCAGCAAATGATGACTTTCAACAACCTTTTTCTTTTGATTAAATAAGAAAAGCAATGCGTGCCGCAAATGTTCTTTTTCAGGCACAAAACTCGACATGATCACTGAACGATAAAACAAAGACGCTAGTTTTTGGCGGACTCAACTTGTGTGTGTTTGTAGTTTTAAATGTCAGACGAACAAAATGACGTATGTGTCAAATTAATACGCTGCGTACTTTTCGCTGGCGCTATCTCTTAGTTAAACCGGAAAAGACTTATGCATACACCTGGTATATATATATATATATNTACCTGGTATATGATTGTGTTGACTTGTCGTGGTAGAAAAATATTGAATAGTATACTATGTTAGACAGTGTCACTTATAAATGTTACTGGAAAGTACCCTGTATTAATAAAATACGTGCAAATATACGAGGGCAGTCCGATAAGTACTTAACCTACAAAAGAAAAACGAAAATTTTGGAAAAGTGGCGATTTATTTCTCAACATTGTCTCCTTTTAGCTCGATACACTTGACCCAGCGATGCTCCAACTTCTTTAACCCATCTGAAAAATACGTTTTCTCGAAGTCTGCAAAGTAGGCCTCCGTGGCGGCGATGACCTCCTCATTCGGCCAAATTGGTCGAATTGGACTACGAACTGCTGCCCCATCCACCGTATTCTCCAGATTTGGCCCCGTGCGACTTTTTTTTGTTTCCAAACTTGAAAAAGTCACTCGCCGGGCAGAAATTTGAGTAGGCTAAGTACTTATCGGACCGCCCTCGTATATCGAATACTTTCACAATTTTGTGAATATATCGTAAAATTTTTAACTTTTTTTGTTTCTTTTTCTGCATCACGCGCATATCGAATNATTGAGAAATAAATCGCTACTTTTCTAAAATTTTCGTTTTTCTTTTGTAGGCTAAGTATTTATCGGACCGCCCTCGTATGTTTCATATATCTTTACATGTACTGTCACGCGAGGTTTGTGAATGTTTCGTTGTTGAGAAGCACTCACAATTATTTTACCTAGAACATTAAAAATGATAATAACAATTCTGTTTTAATTGTATAATATACGTACCAAACTGATCCTGCTCAAACGCTTCTTCGTTTACCTCCATTTTGTCTGAAAATACAAGGGTGGATCAAATATAAACGAGCCTTTTACCTTTTAAAAAAATCATATATTTTACAAAATCAATTCTAATTTGAATTTTTCTTATTTTTCTACATAGTCCCCTATCTTATTTACACACTTCCTACAACGGTCTAGTCATTTTTTAATCCCGGTATCATAAAAAGTTCGCGGACGTGTATCAAACTAATTGCACACAAACTGCTGCACCTCCTCGTTCGCTGTGAAGCGCTGTCCACCAAGGACTTCCTTGAGTGGCCCAAACATGTGGAAGTCGCATGGTGACAGGTCTGGGCCGTAGGGTGGATGTTCTAGGACAGCCCAGTGCATATGGGCCAATTTTTGTTGTGTTACTGCTGCGGCGTGAGGTCTGGCGTTGTAATGGAGAAGCAACATACTTCTGATCGGAATTCCGCGCCTTTTTGACCGATAAGCAGCTCGAACTGAAGTTCCTGAGAGATTTCAAGAACAGCTAAGATGGCCTTCGATGAGTTCTGGAACAGCCTCGGTGTTCTGTGCTGTAATGCTGGTGCGGGGACGACAATGTTTTCAACACGTTCCCGTCCTTTCTTAAATTTGTTACACCACTGCTTCATCCGAGCCCATAAAGGGGTTCTTTCCCCGAACTGTAGGAGTAAACGGCGCCGAATTTCAGCAGCATTTACATTTTCGTTGACGAGAAACTTAATAATAATGCACGTTGTGCAACTGCGGAGTGTACCTCTTTCTCGCTCATCGTGATTGCTGTTGAGAGTAAGAAGCACGTGGCGCGTCAACGTTATTACTGCTACGTCCATATGACCCCCCTCCATTGTCCAAAATGTTGCAGACCCCTCACGCCGCCGACGGGCGCGCAATTTAAAAAGGCTCGTTTATATTTGATTCATCCTTGTACTTAAAAACATACGATATGCGCGAAGGGACTCGAACGAACCGGCTTCTGTGATCTCTAGCCGCGGCTAGAGCGCCGAAATCTCAAAAGCGCGTTATCGCATAGAGATGAAACAATAGCCCGTTAATAAGCACTCTTCTCCCAACTATACTCGCGACGAACGCGATGACGAAGTCAGTTTGAGTCCGTCCGCCTCAGCGAACACACGAATCTTTTATGAATTTGTGCAAACATGCGTATAATATTATATAGTCGTGATCCAAGAATCCATAATGACGCGACCTTAGGTTAGGACGGACCTTAGGATAACGTATGCGTTAGATAAATATTACACACTGTTACGTCCACGATACATAACTATATAGGGAAATTTGAAAGTAGTAAAATCAGTGACTTACGTGGATGGTCAACAGAGTGATGACTCCGCTTTTAGGTCACTTTGCTTTTCACCGAGTTTACCCTGGGTCTCCGGAGTCAGACGAAACGATCGATAAATCTGGTGAGAAATCAGAGCCGTTCGTTCTCCTGGCTCGGTCTCGGATGTTCCGGCGCTACGTGGGATGATGCGGTCCGCAATTCCAATTTCGATTTCGCAACGTTCGAGAAATAAGGGGTAGACAAAAATAATTGCTACAGTCGAATTTTACGACTAATATATTCTAAAGTATATATTCTAAAGTATATATTCTAAAGTATATAAGTACACAAGTACCAAAAGCTAATTTGGTACTTGGCGAGAAAAGAATCGCCTTCTCAACAAATGCGCGCGTTTTTATACGTTGCTTTGTCGCTGAGAGTCGTTTTCTGGTTGGCTGATGGAGTCGTGGAGATGGAAGAAATTCATTCCATCGGTATGATGTCACCGCGTCGATATCGCCGCCTCGGTCCTGAATTTGGATTTAGGTTGCATGCTCTTGTTTCTGTTAGCAGCGAGGGGCCTTACCGCATTGAGATTACGGTTTCTCTTGTCTATAGTTGATCCATCGATTTTAAGATTTTCTAACGACACGCAGTATTCGGAGTTATAATTTTA
>NW_014555884.1:0-26742 GCF_001313825.1 Dinoponera quadriceps
AAATGTGTAGAAGCCGATGGCCAATATTTTGAATAAAAAAAAATTTAATTTCCCTTGAAAATTACGTGTTTTTTTTACCAAAAAACCGGAAAAAACTTATGCATACACCTGGTATAAAGACGTTACGAAATGTACAGCAATATGTTTAAAGTAGAACACCGCTCTTTTATCGGAATAATTATATTTTATCCGGATCATTAGTCAGTTGCATTATCCATGAAATTGTTATCATATTATCATATTGTGAACAAAAGGTAGAAATTGATTTCTCAATTTAATCGATCGGAATTTTCAAAGTACATCGGCATAATCAAAAATATATTATAATCTATTATAATTTATCGGGAAATTATAGCTCTGATTAACGGAGAAATATCGATTATATAACATATTTAAATAAAATTTTTTCTCAGGCGATAATGTTAGTACGGGCAAATTAGCATTGTCATTGGAGAAGTAATTTACAAAGCGGTTATCTCATTTGACTTAGCTTAAGCTCAGGGATATTGGCATTAATCGGAATACTAATTAAACAACTGACGATATAATTATATAACTGAGGAAACAGTCACATGTTGACTTCATTTTGTATATTTTATATGCTGCCGCTTTAATCGTTTACACGTTGTGAATTATATTATTCAATGTTAGGTTGAGCAGAACGTCAAAGTGAACGATCGCGTCAGATCGTGTGTGTAATCTCACGAAAATTATTCCGCTTGGCAACTTCGCAACGCGCAAATAATGCAGCACGATGTCTTTGCGATAACATTCCCGATCAGAAAAAGCTCAATGACCTATAATTTATAATTCTCTAATCTATAATTTATTCACGAGGAAAGCCTCCGCACGTGTTGCTCTTCTTAGAAACACACCGTTATTGCAGCAAGAGGGGATTCCCGGAGAGCCGCGGGAGTTTCCTCTATCGCGCAATTATCCTCTATCCCCACTTATCCCCACTTACCGTGACGATTTGGAAGAGTGCGATAAACTACTTCCGTAAAAATCCCCGTGGAGCGATTCGACACATCGAAACAAGAACACCTAGTGCCTCACAATTTTGTGACTAACAATTAGAAGTTCATGTTGGAAAAACATTAAAGAATTTCTCTGTTTCAGTAGAACAATGTTTGATATATAATGAAATAATTTTTTTGTTGAAAATCAATTATTATTTTTTAAATAATGCTCTATTTATCCTGTCAAACAACATGGATTACTTTAATGAAACATCGTTTTCATAAAAAAAAAAAAAGATATTTGATATTAAATTATGTTGTTTATATTAAATAAAATAAAATTAAACACACATACTAAATTGAAAGAAACCTTTTCTCTCTCTCTCTCTCTCTCTCGTTTTTTCTGTGTATGTATAAAGATTCTATAATATAATATATATAGAATAAAATTTAGCTCTCGTACTCTCTCACGAGCTCTCTTTAAAACCGATTCCAATAAAATCTGCGTTGTGAAATCGCCGAGTCCGTCATCGCCGGGGGATTCGGGTAAAAAACCGTAACAGACGAGTTCGATAGAGAGGCAAGAAATCGCGAGCCGAACGTGCAGCGGTGAAAATGAGTCATGGTCATTACTCGGCTACGGCGCGAATTCACTCTTACTTCTCTACGAAGGCGACTTTGCCGGCCGTCTCGATCGTTCTCTTGCGATCTCGTCCTTCTCCCTCCATGCCCAATCTCGTCGACATTCTATCTGGCAACACACGCATATACACCTCCCTTACTCGTCGCCGACTTTTCCAAGATTCACGTAATCGGAGACTCCGTGCGTTGCTCGACGTCCAGATTCGTCCAACGTATTTCGCTGCAAAGTGCCGAGCGTTCTTACGCGCGTTGTTTAATATTTTTTTCTTCACGAACAGGATGGAAAGCGCGACGATTTGACGCAAACGATGACATTATATGCCTCGAATCGCGCGGTGAGAAGCCGCCGATCATTATCTGCTTTCGTAACGGACACTTCGCGCGTCATGCTTGACATCCGAAATGGTAGAAATCCGTCGCCACACGTGATACTATGACGTTAAATATGACATACGAATGAGAGATAATTTTAATTGTTACACTTGTCGATACTCGCGTGGGTCGAGCTCGCTCATGCAACAAATGCCAATACAACGTGTGCAGTCTCCGAAACGCGTCGTCGTCCTAAACGCAATTCCCACGCCTCAGGTAATCCTCGTCGTTAACGGCCGACGCGAGTGCCACTTTGACTTTTCGTCTATAACCCGTGTTTATTAACACGCATCCTTAAATCCGGCAAAACAATCAGGATCTCGCATGCTTTCATTAAATGACTCTTATCGTTGCTTCTCGTAACACAATATACATACGGAAATGCGAACTTTATTCACTTTCGCAGATAAAGCAGACAGATGAATGTTAATTCTTGAACGATAAATTAATATTTCCGCGGGTATAATAAAGTATAATGTGTGCTAGATCTATGTTCAAAGTACATTTTGCGCGCATGTTGATATGCGAATAATAATAGGACCACACCTACTACATTTGCATCGTTGCGCAATGCAATATCGAGCGGATATTCTTCGATATATTCATACATTTTGGTCATTCTCGTCTATTGCATATTGCAGCGAGAAGAAAACAAGAGGTCATGGATTCCGATAATTTCAAGGACTTTGCCAAGGAGATGGCGGAATACATCACAAATTATATGCAGAACATTAGAGACAGGTGAGCGAGAACTACACACGTGTGTCACGTAATCAAGTATATGAAAAAAAAGACATTAGTTACTGCAACAGAAATCTTTCATCTACAACCAAATTTTCGTGTGGCCCCCAGGCAACGGAAAATTCAATTACACCAACGGAATTTTTCTCAAATAATAGTCTATAATCGCGAGAATATGACAATGAATTAAACAGAATAGCCTATATGTATAATCTGGTCCTTTCCAATTTTAATAATAAATCAATACGCATTTTACACATATACGAATCTTGTAAATTTTCAGACGAGTGTTGCCTACAGTGGAACCAGGATATATGAAGCCCCTTTTACCTTCCGAAGCGCCGCAAAGCCCCGAAGAATGGAAAGATATTATGGCCGACATAGAGAGGGTGATAATGCCAGGTGTAAGTAATTCGAAACAGTTCCGACTCTCAGCTTTCAACTAACAGTGAGGAATCGAATGATTTCAACGACTATACTAATCCTGTGCACTCTGTGCAACTTTTCTTCAGAATCGAAAATTTTCTTAATTTTGTCATCGAGTCGTTGGAACGAAATGTTGAATTTATTATAAAGTAAAACTTTTTGAGCGACAGAGGATTAATGAGCGATTCGCCACGAAACGAAAGAACAATACCGAAGTTAAAATATATACTCTTGCTGTATTGATTACATGTAAGCAGACGATAAATAAACTAAGATAAAATTATTCGCAGGTTACACACTGGCACAGCCCGAAATTCCACGCGTACTTTCCCACCGCGCAATCATATCCTGCTATTGTGGCTGACATGTTAAGCGGAGCTATCGCGTGCGTCGGATTCTCGTGGGTAAGTCGAAAGATAGAAAAAAAAAAACTTGAGAATTTCGACACAAAACGACGATCCAACAGTAATTATCGTCGTATCTTTTTTCTCGCTGATTTTGTAACGTTGATTTTTATTAATCGCAGATAGCGAGTCCCGCCTGTACTGAGTTGGAGGTGATAATGCTAGATTGGTTAGGGAAAATGATAGATCTGCCGAAGGAATTTCTCGCCTGCAGCGGTGGCAAAGGTGGCGGTGTTATTCAGGTGAAATGACGTTGCAAAGTGGCATTAAAAGCGTTTAATTTTAACAAAATGTCTAAAAGACAAAAGGAATTTTTCAACAATGTTTGAAGTGAACTTTCGCAACGTAATGTAGGGAACTGCCAGCGAAGCTTCCTTGGTCGCGTTACTAGGAGCGAAAGCCAAGAAACTGAAACAAGTCAAGGAGCAACATCCCGAATGGACGAATCCTGAGATCATCGACAAACTTATCGCGTACTGTTCCTGTGAGTATACCTTGTAATATAATCACGAGCGTCATTAATTTCTTAAACCTTTTTTTTCCTTTTTTCCCACGTTGCTCCCGTAATTTCAAGTTCACTTATTTTCAAGAGAGTTCATTTTCGCCGTATTACTTCGAACGAAGAAGGCGGACGTAATTCGTAGTCTAACGTAATTTCGAAAAGTATCCAGCCGCTTTCAGTGACCAGACGTAATCGGTGCAAAGGCATGTGAACAGGGTGGGAGTGGAGGGGATGAGTGGTACGGAATGATAGGGTGAGCACGGGGTTGCGGCACTTCATCAGGCAGCACTTTGTCGCCATGGCAACTCGTAATAACCGCTCCAGTTATATTTCGGACCGAACTTTCTCTACTGCTCTCTGAAACCTCCACAATTTCGCGGCGCTTTATCGAAATGACAAAAATGGGACCCATAAATTCCCCACTGACAACGGATATAATGGCCATGATATTCCTATTTTCTTTTTTTTTTTCGAGGAATATCGACGGAGTGGCGCTGCATCTCAATCAGCTGCCGTTGTGTTAAAACAATGGAGTGTTTTCTTTTTTTCTTTTAGCATTATCACGATCGCTAGAGACGAGTGACGCGCGAGAATAGTTCTTGATTGTCGGAAATGACGTCGGCAATTTCCTTAGCATCGCACAACAGATATCGATAAATCATTTTTCCTGTAATATCCTATGAGAAATTTTATAAATCGTTTAGAAAAGTTAGAAAGAGGTATTTCAAGGAAAATCAAGATTCATCAAAAACGTTTCTAGCCATTGGCTTTAATCGGTTAAATATTTGTTTAGATTTTTTTCATTTATATAGGTTTATTAACGCTTATTTATGTAAAGCTACTTTTCTCAATATATATTATTATTATTATTATCTTGATTAACCGTATCTTTTCAGGTCAAGCGCACAGCTCGGTGGAACGGGCCGGACTTTTCGGCGGAGTAAAATTCCGACTATTGCCGGTCGATGAGAAGTGTAAGCTTCGGGGCGACGTATTGGCGAAGGCGATTCAAGAAGATAAGGAGAAGGGGCTTATACCGTTCTACGTAAGTCTAGCTTAACCGATATTCTTCCCTCGATCAATTTATCATGTTTTGTGCGCTTATTTCTCCTACCGAATCGCAGGTTGTCGCTACTTTGGGTACCACCGTTTCCTGCGCCTTCGATCGTCTCGACGAAATGGGCGTTGTGGCGAATCGCGAGGACGTTTGGCTGCACGTGGATGCCGCTTACGCAGGTAAATCAATCTCGTCTCACACCACGGTTGAGATGTAACGACAGATTTTTCGAGCAGCGATTCGCGAAACAGAGAAGCGAGGAGTGAGCGAAAACATTTGATCCGCAGGCTCCGCGTTCATCTGTCCGGAATACCGATACTTGATGAAAGGTATCGAGCTGGCGGACTCGTACAACTTTAACCCGCACAAATGGATGTTGGTAAATTTCGACTGCTCCGCTATGTGGCTCAAGGACCCGACCTACGTCATAAATGCTTTCAACGTTGATCCTTTGTACCTGAAGTACGATACGCAGGGCTCAGCGCCGGATTACAGGGTAAGTTTTATCAATAATCATTTTCGTCTCGCTACCTGAAAAGTCACGGTAAAGTCACATTGACATCGTCTGGATTCATATTTCGTTGTCTAATTATATCGCACAACAGATATCGATAAATCATTTTTCCTGTAATATCCTATGAGAAATTTTATAAATCGTTTAGAAAAGTTAGAAAGAGGTATTTCAAGGAAAATCAAGATTCATCAAAAACGTTTCTAGCCATTGGCTTTAATCGGTTAAATATAATATTATACGAGATACGAATGTCACGCGGAAACCAATTCTGAGATGATTGATTAATCTCTCTGTATGTTCAATCGCAGCATTGGCAGATCCCACTCGGCCGTAGATTCCGCTCTCTGAAGCTCTGGTTCGTACTGAGGCTCTACGGGATAGAGAATCTCCAGAAGTACATTAGAAAGCACATCGCTCAAGCGCACGAGTTCGAGGCGATGGTTCTCACCGATCCCCGCTTCGAGATTGTCGCCGAAGTTCTCATGGGACTGGTTTGCTTCCGTTTAAAGGTAGATCGATCGCTCTCTCACTCTCTGATACCCGCGAAGGAGCTTTTTAGCCGTGTATTACATCAATTCACGGCTGAATATAACGATTCTCTCGTCTAAGTGGTCGGGCGAAAGACTATATGCATAGGGAGAAAAAAGATTTGTTGAATTAACGTGACAATAAACCGAAACAAACACGATTTGATTGAAGGCAACGGAATTTACGCAAACTAAATTTTATCGCTGTCGCAACAAATACGCAGCAACGATGATTTTGTTACAGCAGCAAAATTATTTTTCTCTACGAATCAGAAATTTTGTTTTCTTCAAACAAAAGCGCTTGACTCGTTCACGTTAATTCGATCTTTTTCTTTCCGTACATTCGTTTTAAATAAATTACGCAAGAGGAAATAGAGGGGACGATTTGACGATGGATTCTTTTTTTGTAGGGTTCCAACGATCTCAACGAGGCTCTCTTGAAGAGGATCAACGGCGCCGGAAACATCCATCTCGTCCCGTCCAAGATAAACGATATGTTCTTCCTGCGATTATCCATCTGTTCTCGATACAGCGAGAGCAAGGACATAGAGTATTCCTGGAAGGAGATCAAGCTGAGAGCCAACGAGGTCCTCGAGGAGCAATCGGTCTCAAAGTGATGGCGCGCTCAAATAGCTCGTGGTTGCAGGTCGCTAGCACCCGCCACCTGCAATCAGTCCTAGTTTCGATCGTAGCATTCAATATTAGCTTGCCCTTTCACCCGGTGACTCTCGAGGACCAAGTAAGCTAAAGAGGCGAGTGACATTAGAAGGTTAGTCGAGCGATGAACAATGAAAACGATTGTGATAATTTCCGAATTAATTAACGATCAAATGACTCTCGTCAAATTTCGATCGACGATTAATTCAGCCGCTAAAATCGTCGACATGGCAAATAAAGCACAGAGTTTGTTGTTGAGGAGAAATTAAATTTGTTCGTTCTTATTTCATAATCCGTATTTAAAATCACTGTCAGTCAAGTGATATCTGCTGTAATTTCCTGACACAGGTAGAATTGTCAGTTCCTTGAATTTTATTGGACGTCAAGTTACAATGTTATTACATAAAGATTGCTGTTGGTAATTTCAGCGGTTAATCGTAGATTAGTTTAATCGGAGTTTGATGGAATCTTAAGTATCACCTTAAGTATTGTAGAAATACGGGAGCTTTTCTTGAGATAATTTTAAGAGCACATTCTTCGTTGAGAGAAATTTATTCGATCATGGCTAATCGATGCTGAAGAGCCTGGAGCGTTACTCAACGCCTTCGGAATTCAATATCGCAGTATTTCGTTATCCCAGCGCGACCATTAAATCCATAATTTCATGACAATATTACAACAGACGAGAAATTAGCGGAAGCAGGCAAATTATGATTGATGAAGTATGTGTGTCGGGACGCGCAAGAAGATTGCCAGTATTAGAAATCGGTCTTGCGACTTGCCGGGAGTGTTAACAACGTAATAAGTGTAATGCAGTACTTTATGTCACCTTGTGCCACTTTTGCCGCCGCATCGTCGATATTTCTGTGCGAACTTCTTAGACAATATCCTTGTAAGAACATTATATAAACGTGGTGAAAGCCGTGCGCACGTACGCACGATCGTTATCTCTGCAACAGTGTGTATTGATGTAAATGTAATGTCTCAGGTATGATTTTATACACGCGTAAAGAGTACTCCTTGAATCGCGTGTTTCCTATGAGCATAATTCTTATTTGTTGTTCTATAGATGTAGAACATTTTAATTTTCTTCCCCCTCCCCCCTCTCTCTCTCTCTCTCTTTTAGTACATATTTTATAATTTAATGTTATCTCCTATAAAGTAACTTATGCAAGTAATTGATTATCCGTTCAATATCGCGACAGAAACTAGTCCCATAATTTCGATCAGAATTATCCACCGAAATGTTAATATATTTCGAACATTCACGAAGAATCGATGACATTTTCCGTTCTGCAATTCTTTACTATTGTTATTTTCGTGTACGTTGAATTTGTGTGTGTAAAACATGTTATATATACATATACATATATTATAAATAATTATAAATATGTTAAAGTTGTATAATCGATATAATATATATTTGTATTTTATTTTCTTTCTTTTTTATCTTAGTGCATTCTTTCTAATTTCTGGTTTTAATTTCCAGGATTTAGTTTGAAGAATCTCTATATTAATAGTAAATAATCCCGGAGTCACTGTGTCGTTAGAATAATGACAGATGAACATTGTAGCATCAATGACGGCTCAAAGCGCATAATATTACTAATACAATAATGTCTTTCTAACTATAAAGTGGCTCAGATAGGTAACCTAGTGTATGTATATGTGTGAGTTAATACTTGCTGTAACGTTGTGCTGCAACAGGGACAATAATAGAATTAGAATTATTCAAGAAAGCGTGACCTGTCGAAAGAATAAGCTGACAAAATTCGAACGTTCAGGCTCGCAATAAGGGAATATAGAAACGCGGATTTGAAGTTAAATTTACATATCGTTATATTATCGTCAGAACAAATAGAAGCGACAGTACGTAGGCATCCGAATGATTATTACAATTGAGTTGAAACGAGAATTTTAATATTTAAATTGAGGCTGATCAACCGGCGGACTATTTGTCGCGCGAAATTTTGGGCAAATCTTTAGCTTCTGTTATATTTTGTAAAAGTTTACACATTCGCGCATATATTCACAAAGAAGCTCAAATATCTTACATCATGCTGAATGCGAAATCGTTAAAAATATAAATCTGAAGCAATGACTTTGATCGTTACGGGACCAACGAATGATTTGCTGCAATAAGAGAATTATTGTATTCTCGTTATATATTCTCATTTTTAATGTGAACCGTCTGTTATAAAACACTGAAAAGCGTATTGTTAAACGTAAGTTGATGTGGTGTTCCAGAGAATTTAACTGTCCAACTGTTAATATTGACCATATTAGAATCTATAAAACGTGTTATCTCGCTCATTCTTTCTTCCCTCTCTTTCATCCTTCTCACTGATATAAAGTAATTTTTCCATTTATATAAAATTAAGTTACTCAACAAATATTTCAAAATATTTGTTTTTTGTTTATTCTAAACATAAATATTGTCAGATGAAATCATTAAAACACTTGCAAAATTTCGTGCCTTCAAATTAGTCCATCAGTGATAATTGAAGGTGACTAACATGACGATCGTCGGTGACTAAATTCGACACAACAGTGAGAAGCATATGATAGGGTCAGAAATATTACCCTATTTGCGTCCCTCTCCTCCATCATGATTGAGGAAGAATTTTATTAAGAAATATAAATTCTGGAATTTTTAATACTAGATGTGTTTTCCGTCTTCGCCATCGGAGAACGCTACGTTACGTTGTTTCCGAGAGCAGAAACCTTTCCTATCGATACAGACCGGTAACATTGCCGTCGACGGAGTCTCTAAATTATCGAGGCTGGAGAACATCGTTATTGTTGTCGGAAACGTCACTATTAAACATATCAAACCTCGGTACCAGATAAAAGGCATAAATGTACATAAAAAACTTTTGTTAAATTGTTTAAAAAAATAGAGGAAAGAAAAATAAAATATTAAGAAAAAAAAATGTTAAGTTTACAGCTGAAAAAGTTGGGATAAAATATCGAAATATATGTGCGTCGAATAAATGATTCAATTTTCTACCAAGACAATATACGCAAATTCAGGTTAATCATTTGTTATAACCAGGTAGAACCGGTAGAACCAGGTAGAAACGGATATTGAGCAGAATAGATAGAAAGTGCAATTCAACTCTGACGCATTGTTTCGACATGAATTGTTCATCGATACAAATCTCTGAGCGGTCGCGCGATAATTAATTCGTGTCTTTCGCGCATGTGACAACATTCAATTTATACGAACGGGGCAGACCTTCTTCTCGCGGTTTAGGTGCCGAGGAAATGAATGTTGAGCAACTGTAGACCGACAGCCACCGGTAGTTAATAAGCAGAAAACGTATAAACGAGAAACAGCAGCAAGATTAACGACCATGACGTGATATTTTTTCTCTTCGGACGACGGGTGGTCGATGCGAGGAGAGATGCACTCGCGTTTGCGCTAAACCGACTGCACGAGTCGTAAGGGAGTGACAGGCGAGGCTAGAGATAGCCGACGGCGGGTTATAGCTTCGAGATATTTCACTCTGTTAATATGACGCGTAGAAAATAAACCGCCCCTGCGAGTCTATCTCATGCTTCATACTGTATTCATGGAATTTTTCGAACAAGTTCATTACCCGCTAAAGCTGTTTGAACTTACCAGGGCACTTCGGCAGCTCCTCATAATTGATTGAGATACCCCTCGAGTATAACGCGTTCGCGATTTTTTCTCACGCTTCAGCGGAAGCGTATAAATAATATCGAAAAGCAAAGATATTCTTCAAACAAATTGATATACGATGAACAAAACTGCCCGAAATTCTTGTGATATTTCAAATCTTCGAATCGAGTGCGAAGTTTCAAATAATCCGACCTAGAATCTTCGAGTTTCGTCGTCAAATGTCGAATTATAGAGGTTTCGAGCCTTCGAACACGTCGAATGTTATCCCTAGTTAAAAGCTCCGAAAAATCGAGAGGAGATCCGAGAGAGCTCGAACCGAGAGACGCGGGTTAAAGGACCGGAGTTTCGCACACGTGTCACCGCACTTACGTGGAAGGCAAGTTGCATACACGCATTGCTCCGATTCTAAATTTACTCGGAGGTATCACACGGTAATTTGGGAGGAACCCTTCTTCCTCCTGCACATACTGCCCGGGTGGCTCGTAGAAACGAGAAAAATACAGCGCCGCTTTCTTGACCGACATCTAATACCTGACAGCCCTTATTATCCTCGCCGTGACGTGGCTATTAACTACTTGCCGCGGGATAACGAAGTGTCGGAGATCCGAAATTCTTCGTTCGTGTGTAACATACTTCGGTCTCACGCATTCACACATTGTCGCTGATCCGTAACTCTCAAATTATCAGCTCCCACGAGAGCGCGGGAAGAGCGTTTCTCCAGCGAAACGCGCTCTCAAGCGGGCCGGACAACATCTCCGAAAGGGTCAATAAAAACTGTGCGGTGCAATTAGCGTCGGTGCCGAACGGGAGCGAGGCCACACGCGGCACTTCTTCTTATCAAGGAAGCCACGAGACCCGACGGTGGATTAATACATTAAATTACATTAAAATTACAGCCGGCCGTAAATCACGACGATACCGCCGCGACACTGGAGAATCCCTCCGCGGCTTTTTTTGTCGCTCGGAAGGGCCGGTGCCCAAGGGTCTTTCGGGGCCGACACCCGATACGTCTGGCCCCCGTTATTATTCCTAACGTGAGGCGGCTATTAGCCGCCTACCGGACAATCGACGGTGAGATGCCGGCAACTGGAACACACCGCGAGGCGCATCACCAGCCGAAACGAGAACTGCCGTTCCTTCCCGTGGCGGTCGTCAAGCCGGTCAGCTGTGGATCGTGACGGCCGACAGGCGGGAGAGGAAGGAGGGCGAAAAAACGTACATACGTACGGATGTACGGACGAGAGAGAAAAGGAGATCCGAGCCATGTTAACCTTTTCGTTCTCGCTGCAAACCGCAGGTTACATCCACCTCGTGATTTATTTCGATTACGAAGATACAGTTACAGGGCTTCGTGGATCGCGTGAAAAATAGCCCCGAAAGGCCTACCTATTATGAGAAATTTGTACTAATGAGAGCCTAATCCACATGAGCGGAGTTATAAGACAATTTCGTATTAATTCGTTCCCTCCCGCTGTGAATTATAGTTTAGGTCTGTGCGGGAGAATTTATTTTCATCTCTTGGGAACGGTGTGATTTAGGTCCCCCCTCGTAAGGCCCGCACTTCCATCAGCTACGATTTTTCGATGTTTCCGCAGTTTCTTCGCTCCTCCGACATCCGTGCACGTGGTCAGATACGAAAAGATTGCAACACATCCCTTTGGTAAGTTTCGGAACGCATCCCGTGTCCAAACTTTTTACCACTCACCACATATTTTCGCTTCGTTTGAGACGCGATAAGAGTACAGAGAAAGTATATATGCAATGGAGAAAATAATTTGCGGGCGCAGCAAATTTCATGCTGTCGCGGCAGAATTGATCAATTACCGTATGGACAGCAAAACGATTTTTTAAGATTTGTTAAGAGTATTAATTACCATTCGCTGAATTATGCTGCTGAATCTACAAATCATTTTGCTGCAAGAGCAAATTAATCAATGTAGAAAAACAGGCCTGTAAAGTTTACATCATTTTGTTTTATACAGAAAGATGTATAGACTACCCGTTGATAACAAAGTCTAGGAAATCATAATTTTTAAGGTTGGACCCTTCTTACACGACTATGATCAAATTTACTCAGCAGAACATTTTCTATCCTGATAACAAAACTATTTCTACTCAAACGTTTTTTTACAAGAGAGATGCGTGCGCGTGTCTGTGTGTGCGTGTGTGATTTCATTGCAATAACAAAATTATTTTTCTCCGCGTGAACGGCAATAATCCCTCGGGCGCAATGCATTTAACGAAACTGCGTTTAATGTCGATTCGAAAACATTTCCAGTTACCTCGCACCGATTCCAGATCAATGAACGGAAACCGCGAGGAAACGACGCGATGACGCGAATACGTGAACAGCGTTTCAACGTGAACGCGTTCACAACGCGAAAGTGAGCAGCCGTCGCGGTGCTGACTCGCGAGGACGGCGGGCAGTGTGCGCGAAAAATCGCGGCATAACGCGCGCTCGTCGTACTCGGCGGTGCGTTATAAATTCCAATTGTTTAATATGCGTCGCTTACGCGCGCGCGTACGCTCGCATTCGCCGTCGCGGAACCAGATCCGGAAAAGATATAACAGGTTTATCTGGCATGACTCGTAGGACGGGACTTCAAATGAGGATAATAAGGCGCGCACGGAACCGCGTGCGTGTGCCCGCGTATGCGTGAACAGGTGCGCTTCATTTACCGCGTCCGAATGGGCGAGATTCTTCGCCGGCGCCGTAAGACTCTTTCCGCGAGACGCAATTATTCGCCGGCGGAATATTGATTTATGCCGCGGAGCCTGTCGGGACGCACGACATGGCGACGATGGGCGGACGAGTGATGTACGTGCGTTATATGTTCTTTCGCGGGACGCAGGCATAAGTGTAGAAAGAAAAAAAAAATAAACTATACTGGATGGACCGATAACCAATAACTGTCAATATCTTGGAGGAGTTCTATCTGCCCTACATTGCTGTCCTTCTGACAGATTGTATCTTCTGACAAGTAAATTAGTATCTATATTAAAAATTCACGGTTATATTTATTGTTGTATCTTCTAAAAATTTATTTTAAATATATGTATATATATTTTGTGAACAAATTTTGTAATAAAGAACTCTATGTTATTTTATTTCGGTTGCTGTTTATCGTGCACTTAATATACTCTGTGTGCCTAAGAAATCACGATTAGATCCCGGCCGGCGATTAGGTTTAAGGGCCACCGCTAATTGCACGACCGCGCACGATCGACGTTAAAGCGCCCGGCTCGCGAGCGCATCGCGTTTCTTCTCTTCAATACTGACGGAACAATAATAACCCGTCGTGTCGATCCCGACCAACTGGCCCTTGCGCACGGAGGAGCTTAAGGAGCGAGAAACATCGCGTTCCTCCGCTTCGCTTCGGTTTATTTCAGTCCTAAGCGGATAATTTGCTAGAACTGACGACGCCGTCGACGCTCGACGTTCAGTTCGTGTCGTTTCCGTCAGCAATTCGAAGAGAAGTGCAGACGAACGCTCGAGAATGCGCTCCGCGTGCTTATAAACTCTCTCTCCCCCTCTCTCTTTCTTTCTCCAGTTTTCAGCTCTCGTTAACACGTTCACCGCCGCGCTAATTTCCATTTCAAAATTCAACTAAAGTTTGAGTCACCGAATGTATCACTAAATATAAATAAATACAACTCACACACACGATTCATATAATCGCTAGCTCGTTTTTCATCGATTTTCTATGTTGGCTATATTTAATTTATTATATATAATATTTGATTTAATTTACGTTTTACATATAAATTCTTGAGATACCATCGTAGTCTCAAAGGCTCGCAATTCTTTTCGGTTTCTTTCCGCAAAAACGTAAAGAAAACGTTCTCTTACCTTTTTCGCGAATTTGTTCAGTTTCTTCCGGTGGAAAATTGAAAGAGCAATTTTTTTTTCAAACTATAAATACTATAATTACTATAGAGTGGGGGGATAATAAAAAAAAAGAGTAATAAACAATATCTTTTTTCACTGTTTCCGCAATTAGACTTCTCCGATGGAAACGGTTGCTGCTATTAGCAGACTTGGGCGGGGAAACTTTACTGATTCGCAGTGCCATACTTATAACTATAATCACTAAAGACTATTGGTTGTTTCTCAGTGATAATACACCGATTGCACTTTAGAGAGCAGAAGTCTCGCTTCGGTTCTGGCGTTCAGCCGGGAGGTTCCACGGAGCGAGTCTCGCAACGAGAGAGTTACGCTGATCCGACGATTATCCGGCGCAGCGAGAGAGACTCCTCGCGCTCGTCTTGACGGACGCGGCGCGCCCGCTACTTGAGCCGGTGCGAGCGCGAGTAAGCGGCCCCGGACAGACAGACAGAAGCCGGGGCACCTGTCTGTCCCTCCACTCTGAGGTACGGCGAGGAGGGGCCCGGGCGCTGGATGTACCCTGGCTTCGCGGTTCAGTACCCCGCGCTCGCTCACGCTGATAAGACCTTATTCTAATCACACGTCACACCTGCCGTTGATAGAGCATAAAGCGTGCGGCCGAGCACGCCGCCTCGTTTCATTTCGCGCTCGAGCGTTTCGTATCGCTCGGCTCTCCTTCGTGCGACGTAACGACCCGTTCAACAACGCATCGACGTGCCTCGATGCCCGTGTGCCTCGCGATCGGCAACGCGTGATCGCCCGAAGATGATCCCCTAGTCGGCGCAGGTGTCGGCGGCCGCGTCTCGTTCGACGCGACTTTCGCGATCTCAGCCGCTTCGCCCGCGGAACCGCGTGGTGCGTGATAAACAGGTGCCCGAGCACGGTGGTGTACCGGCGCTGTGGGCGCGATCTTCGGAGTTGCGTTAAGTCGCGGCGCGTGAAACGTCCGGTCTTCAGGTAATATCCGGGATGGACGATTTTTCATCGGGAAGCAATCTCTCGCTATCCTCGGCTCGTCTTATCCGCGGATAATCGATTGTTGGAGGTCGTTCACTCGCGAGAGACACGCGCGCGCCTTTCGACGTTACCGTATGCAGCGATCCGGTGTGCGTGTACGGCGCAAACTTGACGAGCGCGTGTTACAGATAGTCTCCGCGTTATCTTCTTTTCAATATTTATATTTTTGATAATACGCCCGTTTCTCTCTACCCCCCCCCCCCCCNTAAGCCCGGCAAATCCGATATTTCGGGAGCTACAATCTAATCGAGTCTCCATTATGATAAGAGGCAGAGAGAAAGAGAAAGCTGTCTTCAATTAAATAGTGCACGATAAATATTGTGTCACGGCTAAATGTAGACGAAATTAGCGCGTATTCTACGTAATTACGTCCGACGACGACGACTTTTCGGGGCTTCTCGCAAAACGCGCGGAGTTCTGAAAGCATGAACCGACAAATGCGTATAATTCCTCAGGTTACTTTGTTTGGAAATACGACAACTATTTGGACCGCCACTGTTCGACCGAGAGAACCGGTATCAGCCTTGCCAAGCCGCCCGTTAATCGATTCACGGTTATTCAACGTGCGCGTGTCCCCGACCACGTGCTCGGCCGTGCAGTGAGAGAAAATTTTACGAAGAGAAACAGTTTCTTATCGGTCGAGTCGAAGTTGTTCGAATGGACAAGTCACGAAGGTTCGACAGAATCCACATCAACAAATAGGACCGGAGATTTACCCGAGATCGGAGACTTATGTAACAGTGATGGCCTGCGCAAGTTTCACGCAACGACGCTACCGTATTTCGCGTTTTCCTCGTCCCGGTAACGCCGCACGTCACGTGTCGCTTAACAGTAGGTAACACGGTGCCAACGGTGGAGTTTTATGAAGTTCAGCTTCCGTTGGTTCTCCGATTATCGCGAGCTTAAGGCCATAGTGAAAGATTCCGATCCGACATCGAGTGCGAGCAAGACCGCTGAAACCACGTACGCGGCATAGCCGTGAGAGGTGTGCTGTGCGCTTTTATTATTGTGTCCGACAAGGTCGGAGGTGACGAGACCTTCTTACGAAACGCGAGTGCCGCTCACTGCTGGAAACCCGATCGCTTTCAATCAGTGCTCGACCGATGACCGACCGTCGAATGGATTCGCTGGGAACAGGACGCTTCGACAGGCACCGTGAGCCGAAGGAGGTACGAAAGTCGAATCGTTAACCCATTCACATCGTTGCATTTGACAAAAATTTATTTATTTACTCGATCGTTCACAGGAAATTATTCTTCCCTTTTGTACACAAATCAATCGTGAATATAGTGATGTGATATAATTTTAAAATATTCATAATAATCTGGACCACACACAGAGTTACAAATTATGCGCTCTCATTCCGACATTTCCTCCCTTTTCGTTGCGCCGATGTAAAAACTGCAATTCCGCGAGAGATCGCAATTTAGATGTGCGATAATTACCGGTAATTAGATGCGCGGCGCGATCGATAGCGAATGCAAACACGAGATAAGCGGCACCGCGGCACATTGTCATTGCACAAACGCGGTTATTTCGTGTTTGCGCGCGCGCAACGGTTACCGGTCGATGATTGCGCCATTAGCCGCACGCAATTCCACGATTGTTCGTGCCGCGAGCGAGCATCCACTGCGAAATCTGGAGCGATTTGAGCGGAACGAATGCATTGCGCGTATACGTGCGTCTCGGGGTAAACGCGGCGCACAAGCTGCCTTAAATTCCTCTGTCCCTGCCACCGTTCTCCGTTACTATCGTCGAGACCACAGATAATCTCTCGCACGCGGTATGCGTTTGTAAGGATGCTGTGATACCACGAAAGTATCGATACTAATATTGAAACGAGTATCTAATCAAGAGTATCGACATTATTAGTGATATCAATACCGGTATCGAGACTTGAAAAAAGTAAAATTTAGAGAAAATAAGAAATCAGGGAAGTATTATTTTTTAAATTCCTTAAATTTATAGAAAGGAATTTTGATCGATTGCGTCGTTGAAAGTTCACGGTCGTCGCATTTACCTTCACCCGGACCATTCCTCCGACGCAATAAAAATTCTGATGAGATCCGATTACATACAATTACAGATGAAGGGTAAAAGATAGGGGGAAATACATGACCGAGATCGTAAATTTTTCTTATGCGGTAAGTCGTGATAGGAACACGTTTCTAATTAAACACCGATAACGGCCGAACCGCTGAATTTTGTACGTTCGCTTCTCGACGATCGATCATCCCGCCGGTGGTGGAACGCGTTCGCGGCGCGGAACGTTTACTTGAAATCACAAGATTCGGAGATAACGCATGACGCATCGCTGCGTTAACAGCGCTCCTTCGTGACTTCCTTCCCAATGGAATCCCAACAATTCCCGTCGTACCGTTACGTCGCGTGCACGTCGCGATGTAACGCGAGCGAGCGGGTGAGCGAGAGCGAATGCGCATAAATATCATCTCTAATTTTACTCCTAACATGACGTCGGGAGCCACACAGAGAGAGAGAGAAAGAGAGAGGGTGAGGAGAGAATCCGAGGAAGAGACGCACGCAATTATACACGTGCAGTCCGCATCCACACCTCGCGATGAACACGAATTAATTTATACAACAATGCGGGAAGTCGGCGATAAACGGCCGACCTGCCATTCTCTCTGCCTCCGTTGCGTTTCCCCATTTGTACATACGTGCGTACGAGGGGGGTTTCGGAAACGTCTGCGTGTATCGCGTATCGCGCGGCCATTTCACGGGGCACTTATTTATGTTAACGAACCGTGTAACGAAACTCGTGTAGCGCATAACCCGGCGATTCCCAGCCCAATTTGCCGCTAAACAAAACGCATTCCTCTCGCAACGCCACGCCACGTTCCTCGCGCGACCGACCCCGCGAGATCTAACGAGGCCTCCCCCGCGGTACCCCCCACCCCCTCCCGTTATTCTACCTATCCCGAAGAATTCCCGATCCCTATCGTCCATGGGAAGGAGCAATTACTCGTCTCCCCCCTGGTTACTATTAATTAGTGAGTAATTACCTCCCTCGCGGACCGCCCCGCACCGACTGATTAAGTAAACTGCCAATTGCTCGCGACTCGCGATGCAGGATCAAAGGGGTTTAACGAACCCGTCGGCGAACCCTACGACGACGGTGAGCTCCTCGACGGCGATCTAGAGTATTATAAAAGTACCACCGCCGGTATAAATACCGATACTTTCGCCGGACATCCATGGACTCTCCTCTCGATGAGTGAAAACGACACGGTAAAAAATGTTGTGGTAAATTTGACACGTTTCACGTGTCCCAGACGGTCCACGCAAATTGCTGCGTTAATTTAACACGAGATGAATATGTGGAAAAGTAACACAAATATCATGTAAAAAATTAGTATAAAATTGATAACTATAATATGTTAATCGACACTGACGCATAAAATTGTTATTTTAATACTTACACATATTGAATGTCGAGACTCAATACAAAATATTGAGGCAACATAAGCACAATATATCAAGTTAAAATAACACACGGGAATGTTAAAAATTGAACATAAAAATCTTAACAAAGACCGATTTTAACACAAGTACCAGATGTTTTTTACTGTGAAGTCGTGTAACTCCTCATGTATCAAATTTCTCGTCAGAGATCTCTCGTGTCTCGTTAGATTTGAATAGGTGTAGTCTTGAGTTTTAAGGAACTCGAATTCGAGGAGTTGAGACGTGAGGATGTCTAAGATGTCAAAAGCGCAATAAGAGATATCCCAGTGTGAAGAAAATGAAGGAGGAAGAGAAGTGACTTATGCATGATTAAATAGTACACAACTTATTGTTTGTCTAGTGAGACTAAGGAAAGCGGAACCGCGAGGGCTTCGTCTTAAGATGTCGATGTGGTGTTTGTGTAGCGCGATCGTTAGCAGCCGTCACACCATGGCGTTACTCGAGAAAGCGACTATTGAGGCTATTGAATCAATATAGAAGCCTACGATAACTTCCAATTGACTTTACTCACACCGGACACGTGCCTTCACTCGTGACTCTTGTTATTCGCCCGCGACTTTTCACGGTCTTTATCGATATATCGCAATTGGATGAAAGGCTCTTCTATTTTCTCAGTCTACACGTAGAAAATATTGTAGTGAAAACCACCACAAAACCCTGCTAAACCTTACCGGAATCATAACCGAAATTGCTATACGCGTTGCAGTCTTCAGTGATGTGTATAATTAAATACATCACTAAAGACCACAACGCACACCACAACCCCAGTCATAATTCCTGCAAGATCCAACAGTACAAAATCCCATGGTAATTTTCACTACAATATCCTCCCCGTATGCAGGCTACGAACACTGTCTTCCTAATAAAAATATTTTCCCTGAGAGATCTCTAGTAAAAATTTAATGCATTTTTCAGCAGTTACTGAATAAAAAAAAAACTCGATCAAGTTCTTATCCATTTCTTATACAATATTTTTACAACTAATAAAAATGCATTAATACTAGACAGTAACCAGATAGATGTCTGGCAAAACTGCATACATTTCTACCAGGGATTTTATTAAAAAAAATTAGCACTGTGCAACCAAGTCAGCCACGATCGTACTAAACAGATACAAACACGCTTGTAGTTTCTCGCGCTTATCTATAATCGCAAAAAAATAGAATTTCCACGAGTAAATATATAATACACTTATGAAAATAAAAATGCATATTATATGTACATTTAAAGCGCGCGCTTTGTGCTGCGACTTGCGCGCACGCACTTCTCACGGGAAATAAGTTCCCAGCCGGACCGTCGCTCATTTACCTGTTAGAAAGAGAGACGAACAAACAGACGTTCGATAGCTTTAACATGGAGCAGAAACCGAGCCGAAGGTCGCGTAATACGGTTATTCCCTCGCCAAACTCCGTCCGTTTCTTAGCGCGTGCCCGCTAACGCGGTGTAAATTTGACGCTACAGAAATCGCTAGTTGCCGCGGAGAGAATTCTAGCTAAGTAAATACGTCGCTTAACGCGTGGTGCACCGGAGCTGTGTGATACGAGTTGGCATAATTTCAGCGAGTTAAATGCTCGGTGATATCGATAACGTGCCTTTTATGTGCCTTGACGCGTTAACTGCCACGCGCATTTCGGAGGAAATCTCCGTCAGGTCACGCGCGCGCTGCTTAGAAGTGTGCTGGTATTGTGGTATAGCAATGCCAAGCGCAATAATGCTTCAATAAAATCCATTAAAATTTTTTTATATATAATTTTTAAGCGCCATAAGTATATTAATAATACGATCCTGAAATTACTTAAAATTTATTAAAATTACGTAATTTTTTAAATTTTATATCGTATTTTATATTGACAGTCACCGGTGACCGACGCGGCAGTTAACGTGTTAAATGTCAAGTTAAATGTCGATAAAGGGTTGCCACGAAAAACGAATTTTGAAATTTCCTCATTTCTCCATGTTCTTCAGACGATAATGAAGAATTTCCCACGACCGATATGTAATCTTAAAGTTGAACGTTTAGAAGCAGGGATTGCCGGGAAAGTAGTTTATATTATTAGAAGCACAACACGAAATGAGAATTCTTACAAATCTCGTAAATCGATCGGGTTGCTCGGGAAACACGACGACAGTCGCGGTATTGTTATTCCGATTCGAAACCAGTTTCTAGACACGCCCGTCTCTCCCAGTGATTCCTCAATACGTTCGTTCCTTGCGCTTAAACTCAGAGCATAACTTCCTCACCGCGTGAGTCGGCACATTTATTACGTCAAACTATATTTCAAAATTCATTTCCACGCATTCAACCGGCATCTCCCGTCCACGCCCTAACGGGCGATCCGCGATCGCAGCATCGGGACTGTCTGAGTGAATCCGGGGTAAGTGGTGAAAGTTTCCCGAAGATCTAGAAGAAGAGTCGGTATGTGTACAAAGTTATAAATTCCTTAAGATAACAAGCACCACGCGGTAGATTGAATTACGCATCGCGATATAAATTAAATCGCCGGGCGGCTATTATTAACCGAGGATGAGGTTCCCCCGCCTTTAATATTCCGAACTGACCACGGATATTGTCGGCTCTGCTACGGCTGAGTTTTAATTACCGCTCGATATTAGAAAGCCACTCGGTCCGCGATCACGGATGTCGCGATCTCGCGAAAGAAACGAACGATTCTATCGAGAACAAACTTCGAATTGAGACTCGTTGCATTCCGTAGCGTCGTTGAAAACCTGGTAACGCCCGGCGTGTAAACAATAATTCATGTAAGTAACGATCGATACAAACTGAACGCGAACGTTTCGACGGATATTAAAATAGCAAACGCTCGAGAGATCCATGGCGTGTTTATCGCGCGTTGCAGCATGTCCACGTTGCTTGTTTGCTTCCAACCCGCCGTGTAATATCATTTTTAAGCGCCACAACTTTCTCTCTTTCTCTCTCTCTTTCCTACTCCTTTTCTTTCTTATCGACAGGCATCGCGACGAGGCATGAAATCTGCAGTCTATAATAATACTCTATCCAATTCACTTAATCGCAAATAATTACGGAGCTACGCGCTACAACAACAGTAAAGCGGGCGGTTTCGAGTGGTACGTCTTCATGTCTTACACCGCACGCTGTATATAATTTCTGATTCAGCCGCCGATATCGCATGCCGATCATTACGTACCCTACGAACTATTCCGGCTCCTCTACAATTTCTATCGTGCAAAAATCCGCCGTAGGTCATTCTTCTTCTACGCGCCTCAAACGCTCCTTACGTGTGCGATGAGTTTCCCGCGAGACTTACAGCGAATTCAATCACCCGCATTACATCGGATTAGTGCATACTGAAGGTCGTTACACATCGAGTGTCCTAAAGCATCAAAGTGCTTATGTTATGCTTCTGTATTTACGTGTAACGCCCAATCGGAAGTATCTCACGCGAAAGAATACACGATTTCATGAATATGCGCACATTTTCCCACTCAGTCTTCGGAAAAAGTTTCTAATACACAGCGTGGTAAGCGTGTAAACACGCGCCACAAAAGCGCATGCAAATGATTCATCTTACTCGTCGCCCACGTTTCCAACCCCGACTCTGAGAATTATCTTGCGGTGGGTGTCCCTTGTGTCGACTTCACGCTCGCACGTTTCTCTTTCTCTTTTGCACGAGCGTACACGAGGTGTCACGGGATTATTCGTCACACGTACGGCCGAGGTCTTATGTAAAATCATTATCATCGTGTCAGTTTCTTAATCTCTTTGCATTTCAGGGATTAGAAATGTTAGAACGAATCGATGTGCTTGGATCAGGATTCTCCGCACCCGAGAACGCTCGAAGTATCATAGTCACGTACTCGATCTTATATCTCTTTGAATTAATTAACTTTACACTCTGTCACTATTAATCTTACATTTATCACTATCGCGCAACCGTGGGAATTAGAACTGTAATAGTGAACATATTGAGACCAGTGTTAACTTTCCATCTGCCAGTTCGCACCATTTAACTGTCCGATCCAGCATCAAGCTTCGATCGTTTGCGACGATGAGCATGCATGATTTCTCCAGGCTAATACCGAGTTACATTACACGTTAATGTCGACGCCACTAACGCGTTTGTAAACATAATAATGACAGCTGCAACTAGTTATCAAATGGAAATGTTATGACTGGTGTCTGAACAAGCTTCGCTCGATATACAATCCCTTGATTATCATCATAGAAAGTTCTTCTCCAACAGTTCTATTAATTTCACCCCTCGTAGCCATGAAAACAATCTTCCAATTCTTTAAATGATCAGGAAATGCATTCTTGAATTTTTTTTGTTCTGTATATAAGTTTACGACAAGATTTTTTTAAGTATATTTTGAATAAAATCGACTTATATCGATCAGGGTGTCTACTCAAATCCGAAAAAAAGTTCCTTAATTTTCCAGACGACACTCTGTTGATTCGCTACAAAAATTTTGTGGAGAGAATTATTATTATTATTACTTTAATTAGAATTATTATCTATATAATTAGTATAAAAGATACTGTTCTGTGTGAGAAGAAGCGCGCTCACACAGCAAACATCGACATCATCTTTCTTTCCATTGCTGTGGTACCGAACGATCCAAGATCAGATCTTGATCGACTATTATTATTATAATTTCTCGCTTCTAGTGCAGCACATGATATCGCGGTGCTGAATGCGGAGATCAGTTGTCAAGCGAGTCGGCAGCACAAGGCCCTTGCTGTCTTTGACCTTAATACGCCGAGATGGCGAGGCCAAGGACCTTGCCATTGAATTTGGCTGTAATCGAAGTCGACTGGTCGACTCGATACTCGGGTAACGGCGTAAACAACTTTTACGAAGTTTATGAGAGACACCTTGACGAAACGACGCATCGTGCCACTCACGCGGCTCGGACACTCGGCTTCGACTTCGCGGAGGAAACTCTAAAGATTCCCTAAATATCGAGAAAATGTTATATCAAGGATTTGCCGCACATTATGGTAAAGAAATTAATTCCGCCTCCGTTAGACATGTGCCTAACAACTGCACTGAGAAACCCATTTAGTTGAATCAACTCAATTCTTGTTTGACTATAGGCAAACAAATTTTTTAATTATAAGAACCAAGGTTTAGTTCTCTGAACCTGAGTTTATCTCAACCGACATACCTGAACTTTGCTATGAAATATTACATCACGTATAAGGTTTCAGAGCCTAAAAACAATATTATGTCGTTCTCGGTGTTTCTTCTTCACAATCACGATTCATCACACAGTTATACGATTCATTTAACCTTCATTAGTGAAATATCGTGAAGGAAACGGATGTTGCTATGATAATATTGTGACAAAAAATTACAGATTTAACTTTCCCTTCGAAAAACACCGCGTGCTGACGATTTAGTAACCGGGATGTCCCATTTCGTGATGACCCGGCGGGACTCGGCTCGTTTTGCGATCACGAAGAATCACGGCCCGGCTTCGGTAACATTAATGACCGCGGATTGTGCGCTAAGCGCGAAAGTGCGGGACGCGCGACAACCGTTATAATTCTCCGCGCGTTTCCGTTCGCGTGTTATCTTAACGAGATGCTAATCTGTACCGCGTGCCCGCGTGCATGAGAACGCAGATAGCGTTCTTTATCGTCGCGGCGCTATCATATATTTTCTAACGCGCCGCGGAAGAGCGAACTGCCTCGATAATATAGCGGCCGCGTCGCGCGATAAGTCGGCTGTCATAATTCACGAAACAATAGAGGCTGGACACTTATTATTCCTCGCCGGGGTATCCTGAGTTACGGCGTCGTGCGCTTTTAACGAGTTGATTGGCCGAGTTCATCTCAACGGTGCGCAATCAACGAAACGCGTCCTCCGCGCCGGTTACGACCAAAGTCCCTGAAAGACAAAGTCCGGCCATTGTAACAGTTTTGTAATGAAATGGCGTTTATCGCGTCGCGGAACGACGCATCTAACAGCCTGAATTCGCATGATTTTGAATAAAGAACTAATCTTTATGGTAAGTAAAATTATTACATCGTTCTTTGCTGTATTAAATTAATCTAAAGCAAATTATAAATCACACAGCTCTGTTTCATATTTACAACAGAAACGAACGGATCAAAATTAGAATTCTAACCTTAGAAGGTTAGTCGACTAACTATATGATTACAAATAATTAAAATACAAATGTAAATAGGCGGGAGTGAGAATGATTGTAGCTAAAGTCCGTCTTCTAGGAACTTTAGTTATGACGAATTACGAGGCCAACCACGTTATTAGTTTTACGTAGGCATCGCGCGACGAGAATTAACCGGAGCCCCGCGCGATTTGACCGTCGAATAAAATTGAGAAATAATTAACCCATTATTCATGCTCGCGGATATTCGTTCATGTCGTCATTAGAGACCCCGAACTGGTCACGATCTCCTTACTGTACTCACCATTTTTCGACTAGCCGGGCTCGACTTGGACAAACGGTGGGGGGCGCGCGGATGAGTTACGGATCACAACTGAGGCTGGGAATAATTTGTTCTATAAATAGACGAGTCCCTCGCTCGATCTCACTTCGCTATCTCACGTCAGTCACTTGCGTAAAGTTCGCGTGAAATATTCAGTGAGAGGAACATCATAAGTGGCGCGTTCAGTCTAAAGGGAAGAAACACAAGGCCGATATTCGCGCTCTCGCTTCTGCAACTTCAGTGAAAGTAACGAGTCACAATTACCTTCAAGATCACTTCGTGCTTTCGTAATTCAGAAGACCAGAGACTGTGGCGATACTTAATTAATTGATTAATTAGCCCTAGATGACGAAACTACCGTAAAAAGTACGACGTTTCGTAGTAGCAGTAGCGATTTGGACTATCGGAGCGGACAGTAAACGAACGTTAATGATGAAAGTTGAATTCCTGATGACGGGGAGGCTGATTTCACACAGTCGGCCGTTCATGACACGTCCCACGCGTTGTGCGCGCTCTTCAAACGCGTATCGCTCAAAGTCGACACGCACGTTGATTATAATCTTCCGACATAGTGATTCAGACGCCACGAGGAGCTCAGAACGAGCGGCGGGCCTCACTCGCTCTTGGTTTCGTCGCTCCTGGCGCCGTGCGCTGACACAGGATGCGCGTGATTTATGTAAATAGCGAACATCGCCCGCCAGCCAGGATCCATTCGGGGTGATTCTCTTCCGGTACGGCGAGCCCGACTCTCTCCTAGCTCATACGGTCTATTCGCAGAAACTATAGCGCGTTATCACCAAAGACAGATGAGGGATAGAGGCTACGATCACGAGAGCGCGGACTTTATGACGGTTTATGGATCCGAGATTGCCGATGGAAGATGCGCCCAGCAGCTATGTATGCCGCTGGATCATTAGCGCGAATACTAACGGTTGTTCCGATTCCCCTTCGATCGAATCGCGTGAAATATTTATGGTCCCACCGTTAGGTGAGGTTACGGCTCTACGCAAAGCGTTACTTGGAAAAGGAGAAAATACGATAGCTCGTAAAAACGAGCGAAAATGCTCGTGCTTCCGAGTAGATCGATTCCAAGTAGTTTGATTCCTCAATTATTGGACAGAAGTTAATATAAGACCAATAGCTGCTCAAAAAATGCATGAAACTTCCAGCAGGATAGTTTATCACGAGATAAGAAGTTTACGTCGCCTCGTCAATACTACTTGCTCGTATCTTGTAAGAATTTGAGAAAATTCTCGCAGATTAATTTCAGCACTAAGGTGAACTTAGTAACGGCTTTTCAAATTATTTCGTCACCCTGGTGCGTGTATCGTGTATTGTCAATAAAATCCCCGGAAAGATGTTTTTGTAAGGGTTGGAGGTATTTTGAAAATCTTTCAAATAAATATCTCCTATGTAATGCGAGCGAAAATAGCGATACGTTATTCATGCTCGAAGAGAGAGAGCGAGAGGGGG